>NC_045430.1:207569025-207872055 GCF_902635505.1 Sarcophilus harrisii | reverse complement strand
TAGCAAAAAGGTATGTCAAAAAGTCAATGAAACTTTATTTAAATGAACTAAAGAAAAAAAAATAGGAAATTCAGAAATCTGAATCTTTGATACAAAGAAGCAAAATCATTTTCAAAGTAATATATAAAGTTTAATAAATACTTTCAAGTAATATGAAACAGACATTATTGATTCACATAAAATTGTATTTTCTTGTGTGTGTGTGTGTATGGAAATGTTCTTTGGGGGATGTTTAGGTTTAGAATTTAAAACAAAAAAACTTTTTTATTTAAATAATCATAGCTCTTCTGGATATGGTTACCAATTTAAATTTTGAGTACAGATAGAAATATAAGATTAAAAAAAGATAGTAGATCAAACTAGAATGAATGAATGGCAAAAGTAAATAGTTTTGATAATATTTTTTAAAGTTGGAGAAAAATAACAATGTGTTAAACTGATGCTAAGTGAAGTGAGCAGAACCAAGAGAACACTGTACACAGTAACAAGATTATGTGATGACCAACTGTGATGAAACGACTCTTTTCAATAATGAGATGATTCAAGGAAATTCTAATACTTGTGATGGGAAGGGTCACCTGCACCCAGAAAGTGGACTATGGAGACTGAATGCAGTTCAAAGCATAGCATTTTTACCTTTTTGTTGCTTTTTGCTTTTTTTCTTATTTTTTCACCCTTTTAATCTGATTTTTCTTGCACAGCATGACAAATATGAGAATGCTTAGAAGAACTGCACATATTTAACCTATATCAGACTACTAAAAGTCTTGGAAAGGGGGGAAGGGAAGAGAAAAATTTGGAACACACGGCTTTGCAGAGGCAAATGCTGAAAACTATCTTTTCATATATTTAAAAAATAAAATATTTAAAAATATTAAAAGAAAATTTAAAAATAAGTGACCATATAATAACCATGTAAGTTCTTTGAAAATTATAAAGCACTATAAAATAACATCAATATTTACACATTTAAATATTATACAGACAAACTAACAAATTATAAAAAATAAAATAATCTAGACTGGTTATAATTTATTTTGGTTTAGAAATAAGATAAATAGCTTTGAAAGAACAAAGCTGTGGTTTACTTAGGTGCTATCTGATTAGCATACTGTGATTATCTTTAAAAAAAAAAAAAAAAACAAAATCCTCTTTTGAGGTTAAAACTATGAGAAATAACTAAAACTGAGTCTTGAACTAGGCTGAAAGAATTATTGCTACTACCATGGATTAAGTCTAATAACAGGACTGCTACAAAATATTCCGTACAAAACAACAACAACCAAAAAAAAAAAAAAAAACCTTCTTTAAAATGAATCTTTAATGTAGGATCTAAAACCATGTACCAAAATAATATATCAAATAATGAAAAAGGAAGATTGTGGTAAAAAAGGAAGAGTAGCATTTCCAGATTTCAAAATACATTAATGACAGGAATCAAAAAATATTTGATAATCGTTAAAAACAGAAATGGAGATTGGTAGAATGGATAAGACAAAGGACAATCATAAATAATAGAATTTGATAAGTCTGATCTTTAGTAAATCCCAAAACAAATTGCCTAGAAAAAACTCCCTATTTGATAAGGATAGGAAAATTGGAAAGCAGTCAGGCAGAAATTAGACCTAGATTGACATTTCATGGTTTGAAATAAATTCAAAATGTATATATGTTCTGATGTTAATGAACATCCCAAAAAATTATTAGAAACGAATATCATATACCAGGGAATAAAGATAAAAAATTGATCTCTAACATGTTATGGATAGAGACAATTACAAAATACAAAGTTAATCATTTTGATTACATAAAATGTACGTTTCTACACAAATAAAATTAAAGCATTTAGAATGAGAAGCCAAGTGGTCAATGGGATAAATTTTGGATCAATTATCTCTAGCAAGTTTGTCGCCATCGATAACAAAAAGGAAACAAGAAATATATAAGATAAAGGCATTCTTCAATAGTTAGCTAGTCAAAGGACAGAAACAATTCTTAAAAAACAACAACAACAACAACAAAAAAAACACCCTGTAACCTTTTAACAACTAAATGAAAATATGTTCCACATCTTTAATAATGACAATAATGCAAATCAATACAACCTTCTGGGTTCATCTAACATATAGCTCAACTGGCAAATATAAAAATAGGAATTGTGTGAAAACAGGTATTACTGGTGAAACTGAGTCAGTATATAATTCCAAATTGCTCTATAAAACAGATATACTGACTCAGTTTCATCAGTAATACCTGTTGTATATAATTATGTATATAATGTATATAATTATGTATATAAAAATGTTGAATAAGTTATGGAAAGCCTTATTTGAATTTGTCAAGTAAAGCAAGCAGAGCCAAGAAAATAATAAACAAATTTCTCCAATGACATAAATGAAAAAAACAAACAAAAACAAATTGAAAATAAATGTTTCAAAATTATAAAAAATAAAGAGCAAAGAACAAACTAAGCCCCAAAGAGATATGAAAAGCCACCTCTCCATTCTTTTGCAAATCAAGGGGTTGTTCTTCCCCCCCAAAAGTATTGTGTGGAATTTTTCTTTTCAGATAGATGAAAAATACTGTCTTGGTGTCAGGAAGACTTGAGTTCAGATTGTGCTTCAGACACTTACCAGCTGTGTGACTCTGAGGAAGTCACTTAACCTTTGTTTCTTTCAATTTCCCCAACTGTAAAATGTGGATAAGGGCTGTAAGGATCAAATGAGATAATATTTGTGAAGAGTTTAGTACTGTGCCTGGAATACAGAAGGGGTGGCTTAATAAATGCCCGTTTCCTTCCTTTTCTTCCTTTTTTTTTTGAAATAAAAAAAATCTTTGCTCATTCTTGTTGGAGAGTGACATCAGAAGGAATTTAAGCAATGTAAAAACAAGGAGTATCTATAAAAATGTATTTTTCAAAAAAAGAACTATTACTATAATTATTTGATCTATTTTTTTAAGCTATATACAAGTGGTGTTTTGTTTTTGTCTTTCCATTCTTTGATATAAGGAATGACTCTGGGAAGGAAAGGAGAGAGTCATATAGGAAAATGTAGATGCTGTTTTAAAAAGGGGGGGGGGGGAGCAAAAACTTTTAAAAAGAAAAGTCTAAGAGTACAGAATGTCCCTGAGATGAAGAATTAAGAAAAACGGGGGGAAAAAAGTCAATCTTCAAATATACACTGTCACAAATAAAATAAGTATTCAGTTAGGAAGTCCAAAACTATATTAACATTGAAGGTAGTAAGCCATATCCCATTATTATCTTGGGAAAATCACTAATTTCTCTGTCTCAGTCTCTTCATCTATGTAAGACAGAACCTAGATGTTCATCATTACAATTCTATTATCATTTTAGGCTTCACTCCAAGGGTTTGCATAATTTATAATTATATATGTTCAGAGTAAATATTTTAGAGAAAATACTGCTATTACCTTAATTTTCTTATCTGAACCACAGAAAAACCGTGGGTTCAATCCAATCATTTATTAAGTCCTTACTAGAGACACAATGGATAGAACTGGCCTCCAATCTTGAAGTCAATCTCTGAAACACACTAGCTGTGTGATCTTGGACAAGTCACTTAACCTGTCTATAGTCTAAGCTACGGCTTCTGAAATGTTTTCCATTTACAACCTCTTTTTGTCAGAGAAGTTTTTATGCAACCCTGTCTCAAGTCTGAGTCAAGATGTTTCTGACAGCATATATGTATGCACAGTGCAAAGCACAGTGTTTTGAGTTCAAACCAAGGCTGCAATGAAGTTTTGCATTGTAATACGGACAAAGCCCTGTCAGAAACACTTCAGATTCATTATGTATTTGACTTTGAATTAATTATTAGCAATTGTGTTCAGAAATCTTTAACTGTTGTCAAATTTTTCATAATCCCCACATTCAGCTATGTGACGGTTTCAACTCACAGCATAAGAAGCTTTGCTCTAAGCAATTCTCTAAGGTGCTGATTTGCATCAGTAGAGTTTCCTCATTTGGGATTTCCTTGAACCAAAGAGACTACAGGTCTAATCTCCATCTCTATCCCTACTATTTTCTGGGTGTTAGGGATATATTAACAAAAATCAAATCAGTTCCTGTCCTACAGAACCTTACATTCTATAGGAGAGATAAAATATACATACAAATAATTAAACAGAAGTTCTAAGATATCAATAAATCTTTATAGTCAAAAACTTGATTTAAAGGATCAACCAACATTTCTTTTAAAGCAACCATTTGACTAGAAAAGTTATTGCTTTTATCACCATACCAAGGGTTTGAGATTCTATTTCCTCTTATTTACTCCTTTGTCTATACCCCACTATTTTCAGCAACGTATAGAAAATCTTACTGTAGAATTCAAGTACATTTTGGCTTCTGTGACTGATTTCTCAGAAGTTAACATTAAGTACAAGATACTCATTTGGGCCTACAAAAGGGCACATCAAAAATAGGATTTTCTTTCTCATCATAAAGCAAAAGCAATTACGGCTGTAAATTAAACTTCAGGAAGAGTTGGTAAATGTGATAAATGTGTAAACTGTTTTAGTAGTGTCAATGGAAGGTTTAGCAAATTGACCTCAATTCTTATCATGACAAAGAAAGATGACTATATCCACTTAAAACTCAATGTTGTGCTATCAGCCAACAAAACCTCTCACACAAATTATTTCAGACGGTTTATCATAATGCTAGAAAATGAAAATAGTGGTTAAAACCTAGATATTCCTACTTTGAAATTTAAGAAAATCCATTAAAGTCAAAAAAAAATTTAAGGTAAAATTTTTCTTTAATTTGCCTTTTCATAAAAATAAGCAGTTTTATTTCAAATACAGCTAAGACATCTATATAATCTATATTAAATAACAAATTTTTCTAAGACAATAAAATCTTGCTCAGTGTAAATAAGATTTTGCTTTAATTAGTCAAAAAAAGCATTTATTAAGTACCTACTTTGGAACAGGCACTACATATGCAAAGATAAAAAAACCAAAAAAGTCTGCCAGTAAGTAATGAATATTCTAGTCCAAAATAATATGCACTTATGCATGCATACATATGTGTATATATGTATAAGAATGTATATATGTACATTTAAAAATAATTACTTGGAATGAGAAGAGTTCTTGTAGTTAGGGAAAGAAAAGACTTCATTTAGAAGGTGGAATTTGTACTAAATCTAGAACCTTCTCTTGGTTATACAGTTTTTTAAGTGCTATTTTCCCCCCTTCCAGGAATATATTAAATTCACAGGAGAGGTAGAAACAAGGGGAAGAGATTGCCTTTGTCTTTCTTTTTTGTGCTATGTGTTTTTCATCCAATATTAGCAATCTAAATTTCCTTATCTTTGGAAGAATTAATTTTCAACTCACTGTGGCTACTGAAATTAATAATTTTAAAAATCCAAATCTTTTGCAAAGATGACTTTTATTTTTTTTTCTTTAAGAACTGTAAGAATTAATTGACAGTAAGAGATTCTGGAGCTTAACTAGGAATTCTAAAACAATCATTTGCATTTTTATAGCCTAAAACAAAAACAAAAAATCCTTAATGCCCTTTGCATGCATGTGTGGGGCCCACAACACACACACACACACACACACACACACACACACACAATGTCACAACTGAAAAAAAAAAAACACTTTTTGACATCACATATGAAATCTGGTATCATTTAACAAGATCCTGAGATCTACTTAAATGCTTAAAGAAAAATAACATCTGTTATAATAATTACAGCTACAAAAGAAGACTTACATATTATAACTGGCAAAGATAAATAATTAAAAGTACCAAATATACAAAATGGATTATTTCAATTAAGAAACTAAGTTCTAATGAAGTACTAATTTTTTAAAGAGACACAAGGAATACCTTTATATTTCAAGTTTATTTAGAAATAGAAAATACAAGTAATTTAATTAAATTGTGCAAATCTATATTACAGCAATCTGTACAAATTGTAAATTCAGGGATGCATTAGTAACTATAGTCAGTGCAATCAAAACATTATCAGCTATCCTCACTGCTACTAATGCTGATCCTCATAAGTGAAATGTGTTGTAAAATCAGGCAGAATGGGCTGGATAGAGACTATAGTAGACTTGTAGAATGAATAAGCATTCCTTAATTAGCCCATCAGGTTAAGTGCAAGCATTAATGGGCCTTTCCTAAAGTCTAGCATGACATCTTTCTCCAAACATGGCCAAGAAGAAAGTTCCATTAGCAATATTAATACAAGCTTAGTTGATCATTTTCATTCAATTAACTTCTTTCAATTAAATAGATAGCTTGACAAAAGCAGTGATAAAAGACCTGAAGGGACAGCTGATGACTCGAACTGAACATTAGTGTGCGAGAGGTCGCTGGTATTAAACGGACTGTAAATCTAGCATTCAATTTGGAAAATGCATTTCTTCTGCTCTCAGTCTGTTAATGAACAATTTTAGCTGACTAGATATGTTTGCGGCAGAAATTTCATGGCAAGTCAAGCACCCCTTTTCTCTTTTTTTCCTCTCCAATAGTTAAATTCTTAGTAGTGGTGGTTTCTTGCCAATATTCCAGACACTATAACTTACTACTTCTTGCCTACCATATTAAAGAATAAGAATATACTGAAGACATTTTGAAATAATTTACATTAAGCCCACATTAAATTAATATTCTTATTTTTACTGCAGCATATCAAGTAAAAGGTGACAATTAGAAAAAGCAAATCTATAAAAAATCTTATAAAAATAATATGGCAACAAAGTAACATGAATAATTTGACAACTGGAAAATTTGCTGAATTCCAATGGTACTCTAAAAAAATTATTTCTTCATTAAAACAGAAACAAGCTGGGAAAAAAGGTTTATTTCCTTTGAATTATACTCATTTAAAAGGAAGAATGCACACACTGTACCTTGAATAACTGAATCCATCGTTTTTGTTCCATTTGTATACATTGCTGCATTTCAGTATTAGTTGTAACTCCCACACTTTTAAATGCTACAATATATTCTTCACGAACTTCTGGTTTGGTTTCAGGATAAGCCAATTTGATGATTCCTAAACAAGCATCTCGAAGGCATCGTGATAATATTATAAGCTCTTGTAATGTAAAAGGCATCATTGATGATTGTCTTTGACCTACAACTGAAAGAAAAAAAAAACCTGTTATATTTTCTTGTAAAATTAGTGTCATTTTTCATAGAAAGTTAATTGTCTGGTGAACTCTATTACTCTCACACTATTTTCTAAATTTATTAAGCAATATAATCAGGGAAAGCCAATCTTCAAAATGCTTACCTTCTATGGGATCACCGAAGAATTCATTATCATGAATGGAAATTAGCGAATGACTAAACAAGGAACTAAAAAGGTAAAAGAGTGGGATGATTCGACTGGAATCTTCTAAGGACATGGGAGAACCTCTTGATATGACCTGAAGCAATGGTACCATGGACCTTGAATTGAGGGAACAAAAAAGAAAATTTACAATCCATGTAAGATTAGTGTGTGTGTATCAATTAATGATGGTTAGCAACTAAGAACCAATTAGGGCAGCCTGAAAATGGAAAAGATTATTTCCTGATGTAGAGTATTAAAAAAAAAAAAAAAAAAAAAAAAAGACTGAGACGTAGGAGTGATTCCTATATGGCCTATAAAGTCCCTTCCAACCCAAAGACTCCATAGTTTTACAAAACACTTGGTAACTTTGCTTCCTTTACTGGTACAAAATTCAATGGGACAAAAGGTATGTGAAGCCTAAAAAATAATCTTACCAGAAAAACAATTAATTAGCATAATCCTAAAAAATACTGAGGTTTGAAACTCCTATGTCTGCAGATGATATCCTGTAAAAGTCATCATCATCCTGCCAATATATTTTAGGAGTCTGACAAATAATCCCAACACAAGAAATGTTTACCTTTTCTTTTAAGTCATCAATTTCTATGAGGACAGATGCTTCATTCTTAGTAACTGTTTTAGCAACCAAATTTACTGCCTTGTAAAACAATGGGTGTTTCATCATAAATCTTTGCTGACATTAAAAGTTCTTTATTTTTTTCATTTTGAATAAATTTTAGAGTTCTAATAAATGTTTGTGCTTACTCTCTTGCTCCAGAAAGTAATTAAGGAGTTTTGAAAAAACATCTTTTCCTCTGACTCTGACCTAATTATAATTCTGACTTTTCTCTATAGTCACATACAGAGGCTCCAATACCACAGATTTGTGAATCTGTAATCAGTAACTGTATGATTCTGGACAAATCATTTAATTCTCCTTGATTCAGCTTTTTTGATAGTTAAAGGAAAGATCTTAATTAAAATGACCTTTAAGATCTCTTTCCTAAATCCAAAATTCAATTATTTTAGAGAAGCAGATAAATAGAAAAGGATACTTTAATAATAAACAATCCTGACTTTGTTTTAAATAGCCCATAAACTTCTGGGAAACAAGAATAAGACTGACAAAAAGGATCCTTAAAAAGAGGCTTAAGACAGGGGTTAAGGAAACACAAATTTTTTTTTTCCTATTGATTTCTCTCATTACATACTTCAATTCAATTGAAACTCATTTTTAAATGGATCAACTTCAAATAGTTTTAAACAAATAGGAGTTAATGTTACTGTATTGGAAATAATAATAGTTTAGGAGCCAGAAAATTTAACATAAGAGGATCTATTACAGACTTTAATATCTTACATAAAAACTTTAATTTCTGTACCTAATAACTTCAGTGTAATTCAAACTCTTAACAGTCCCTTTACAACTTTTCAAAGATGTGAGAAAAAGGATTCAGCATCAATCATCCAAGTACATAAATTTAAGATAGGAATAAGAACGGTGACCCTAGAGCTGTCATTTCACTAGTGTTGGCAATTACTAGTGAGAAAACATCTATCTAGCTGTATTTTCTCCAACATATATTCATAGCTTCCTAAAGCATTGAGGAATTAAATGATTTATCCAGGATAATAAAAGGAATGTGTAAAGACCTAACTTGAGTCCAGACTGAACCCTAAATAGAAATCCCTGTATTTACTACACCATTTATTCAAGCACTATAAAATAACAAGATTTTGATTGGATCAGCATCCCAAACTAATTTTCTAAGAGCACCCTTTGGTGAATTCACAGAATTCATCCCTACATTGAAAAGATACAGCATACAAATCTTTCTTATGGAGGGGGCAAAAAACAAAACAAAACAAAACAAAAAAAAAAAAACAGAAACAAACAACAAAACAAATATTGCTACTTCTAAAAATGTGGTAGGCTAACAGCTTGCCTTTGGAAAGTATGTTCATATAAGCTGGGGAATGATTGAACAGATAATAGCATGTGAATGTGGTAGAATACTATTGTGTTATAAGAAATAACGAAGAGGATAGTTTCAGAAAAAACAAAAGACTTACATGAACTATTGCTAAATGAAATAACAGAACCAGGAAAACAATTTCTACAGTAAAAGCAATATTGTGGAGATAGTAACTCTGAAAGATTTAGTAATGCTTATGGAACACAATTCCAAAGGATTCATGCTGAAACCTACTATCCAACTCTATAAACAGAACTAGTAAACTCAAAGTGCAGGGGGGAGCATATTTCCTTCTATTTCTTTCCTTTTCTTGTTTTTCCTTTGGAACATAATTAATGCAATATCATGTTTTACATAGCTATAAATATTTCCAATGAGGTTTCTTTTCCTTGCTTTTTCAATGGGCAGGGATAGGTAAAGGTGAAGGAAAGAACATGGAACAGAATATAAACAAAATTGAATTGTTTTTTTAAAAAGCACTTTCTTGGAACTATGCTCAAAAAGTTATCAAACTTGCATACCCTTTGATCCAGCAGGTTACTACTGGGCTTATATCCCAAAGAGATCATAAAGAAGGGAAAGGGACCTGTATGTGCATGAATGTTTGTGGCAGCCCTTTTTGTAGTGGCTAGAAACTGGAAACTGAGTGGATGCCCATCAATTGGAGAATGGCTGAATAAATTGTGGTATATGAATGTTAAGGAATATTATTGTTCTGTAAGAAATGACCAACAAGATGATTTCAGAAAGGCCTGGAGAGACCTACACGAACTGATGCTGAGTGAAATGAGCAGGACCTGGAGATCATTATATAGTTCAAAAACAATACTATATGATGACTAGTTCTGATGAACCTGGCCATCCTCAGCAATGAGATCAACCAAATTATTTCCAATGGAGCAGTAATGAACTGAACCAGCTACGCCCAGAGAAAGAACTCTGGGTGATGACTAAAAACCATTACATTGAACTCCCAATCCCTATATTTATGCCCACTTGCATTTTTGATTTCCTTCACAAGCTAATTGTACAATATTTCAGAGTCTGATTCTTTTTGTACAGCAAAATAACGTTTTGGTCATGTATACTTATTGTGTATCTAATTTATATTTTAATATATTTAACATCTACTGGTCATCCTGCCATCTGGGGGAGGGGGTAGGGGGTAAGAGGTGAAAAATTGGAACAAGAGGTTTGGCAATTGTTAATGCTGTAAAGTTACCCATGCATATAACCTGTAAATAAAAGGCTATTAAATAAATAAACAAAAAGAAAGAAAAAAAAGGAAAAAAAAACACTCGTTTACAACTGCTTTCCTTTGTTATTATCACCATCTTCAATGGTGCAGAGAGGATAGGAATATTTATCCTCCTATTATTGATGAAATTAAAACTTAGAAAAGTTATTAAGATCTGTATTCAAGCTAGTATAAAGAGGAAGAAATGGATCTGAATATGACAGTCTTGGGTTGTTAGGGGGTTGAGGAATTATGTTCCCTATGTCTAGGAAGGGAAGGCAGATTTTAAAGCACAATCTAAGAAATTAAGCTTATTTTGATACCAATAATTTGTTGCATATTGATATTTCTGGCCATTTATATTTAATATTTTTAAATAGAAAGTACTTAGTGGCACATTTTTCTATTTGCACTGCAAAGAATATTAGCTTTTTATATAAGTGTTTGAGAAAAGTTGCATTAAGACAACAAAAATATAATATGAAATCACATTATAAATGGTTTTATGATCTCACAATAATAGAGTGTTTTAGGGAAATAAATATTTAACATCTTTAGTAAAAGGCTCTATAAAAGATTCCTCACCAACTTTTTATTCATTTATATTTTAATAACAAATGGATTTGAATTTCAGGAGGATAAATAGAGATCACATATATATGGAAAACCTGTTTTGCAAGGGATCTTTAAGTAACTAAAGCAGCCTGATAACATTCCTCTTCTGGAACAGTTTTTAAAACAATATAAAGTTAAGAGCTTCCCCTTAGGGACCAAAATTACAGATGTACCCCACCCATCAATGCCTTATCAGCAAAAATACCTGTCAAACCTGCTATAGCCGATAATTACAATTTCAACAAATCTAAAACAATGCAGGCAGAATCATAATAGAAAAACTCACTACATTCCATAGATGCAATAGGAGACCCCAAAATTGGTCAATCCAATGACTTTTGCCCTACCTCCTCTTTTAGCTACTACTTCACATTGTCAGACACAAGGAGGTTGCAAAGAGTTTAACTGTCTCTTTCAAAAGCAAAAGAATAATGGTTGACTAAGTGATATTGGGTAAAGACTTCATTGTGCTGTCTTGGCATCTGCCTGCCTGGATAGCAACTGGTATTTCACACAGTGAATAATAAACAAGTAAATCTAGTTAAAACAGTAATATGCAAAAGCTATACCCATTCCTGAACCAACTATAAAATGTAGTTATGCAAATACCATTTATTTTTTGTTCAAGTGATTTTAATTATTGTAATACGCATTTTTAAAATGTGAAATTAAGTACTGAATTCTTTTAAAAATAGCATGGTTACCCTTTTAGAATAGTTTAAAAATAATTCTCCTGTAAATAAGGAAGGGAGAACTAGAAAACTTAAAGAGATTTCTTCTAGAACTATAACATACAATATATGCCCAATATTGAGGGCAATTTGAAGCTTTAATGCTTATTTAAATGCTTATTTAATACTACCTTGTATTACAATTTTGAGTAATTATTTTCAAATTAAACACAAAAATAATTTCTCTGTCCTCTCCCAGAAAAAGTATTTTACAGCAAGAAGTCTTAAAAATTAACTTCTAATCGTTGTTGATTGCAATTCTCCTTACATAAGACTTCATATACTGAGTAACATATAAATGAGTTCAGTAAAACAAATCAGACAATCAAATGTGATAATATTTGTGAAACAATTACCACAGAGCCTGTCACATCGTAGCTGCTTAATAAACTGCTTGCTCCCTTCCCAGATTATAAGAAACATTTAACCATTTAACACAATCTAAACATTTAGTGTACATAGATAATTTTTGCCTGAAGCGTTAAGAAAATTCAGTTTACTCTAGCCCTGTATTAGTTTACTTAAATATTTTCATGAATTAAACACACCAAAATCGTAATTTTAAAACCTGTCATAACTACACTAATCCTATCAATAATTGTTGGGGGAAAAGGGGGGGGAGGGAGGAGAGGAGGAGAGAAGGCACCATGCTGTTAATTAAGAATCTGTAAAATTAATATCCTATTTTTCTTTCACAGATCATAGCTCCACTTCCTGGCTAAGGTGCATGTGTTCCTAACAAATAAGAAATAATCAAGCAGAGTTAAAAGCAATATCTGTTGCTAAGCTGTGACACTACAACAAGTAAGTGAAAATTTCCTGTCATCCTGACTCCCAATCTCATTCTCTATTAAGCAAAGCTTAATAGAGCCAACAGGTGGTAAGCCATAACAGGTTAAAAGGCAAAAAGTCAACTTCAAACCTCAACAAATGAAAGTTTGCACCACTCTAGAGTGAAGAAAGTTAATTTAAATAACAAATTCATTCTTTTATGTGATTTCCTATAAAATACTGTAAAGTATGAGTAAAGATATACTGAATTTTAAATCTGGTTTGAGCACTAATTTAGTTAGTGCAGACCTTTATAATAACCTGATTTTTAATATCATTTATTAACAGTAAAAATGATACATAATATCATAGCACCAAATAGTATTATTATGAGAACCAAAGGATTAAATGACAACTTCAGTGTTTTAATGGAGCAAGCTATTCAACCTAAGTATACATTCTTTGACAGTAGTAACATCTATTTCTTTCTTAGAAAGGAGAGTTAAATAAGTCTAGTCAAGGTAGGGATTTCTATGGTCAATGTCAAAAGGCTCTAAAAGGCAAAAATGATTTCCCTATAAGACTCCTCAGCTTTCATGGCATCATCTCTAAGTTTTTTCATCTTGGAGCACTATGCCACCATACAGATGTGGGCTTCACAAGATGCTGCAACAACTGCAGTAGCATTTAATTTTGTACCAACAAAGAACATGACTTCAGTAGTCGGAATAGTTCCTGATAATATAGGTATTCAAGGTGTGAAGTGAGTCTTTGGTCTTCCAAAGTTAGCTTGTAACTGTGATTTGAATACTTCAATTCCCTCCAACTACACCATTTTCATATGTATAGTTTTTCCCACTTAGAAAATAGGTTTTACTTTCCTTTTCTCCTTTTTTCTTTTTTTAACAACAACAAAACCCTCCTTGGGATAACAGGTATTAAATAAAATCTACTCTGACTGGCTTCTAAGTAGAACTACTTTGCAATCAACAGAAAGAACAAGGAAACCTCTTATCGAAAACAGTAGAATGGGAACTAGAAACAATAAGATGAAGCTTCTAGAATCTATTACAATTCAAAGAAATAAAAATTAATAAGTAATAACAGAAGAAATACTCATTTCAAACTATATTCAAATCTAGAAATTGCTTGACTTTTTATTACTTTGGAGAACATCTACACTTCACTCCTGAAAATAGAAAAATTTAATCTGTATGTTACTAGCACACAGTACTTTCTAATAATGGTCTTTTATACAGGAAAATCTCTACTTCCTATTGTCTAGTAGAGATTACAATGATACATATTTTTAAACGAGTTTCTTTGAATTTAAGAATGAATGTAATAGAAGCAGCTAGGTGGTGCAGTGGATAGAGCATCAACCCTGAAGTCAAGAGGACCTGAGTTCAAATCTGATCTCAGACACTTAACACTTCCTAGCTGTGTGACCCTGAGCAAGTCACTTAACCCCAAATGCCTCAGCAAAAATAAAGAAATAAAGAATGAATGTGATATTTTGTTCAACTGACATTTAAATAAGTGAATTTAATAAATTTTGGCTGATATATATGGATTGTCAGGTAAACATGAAAATTTTTCTAGGAACAATGTGGTATATAGTTTGAGAACAAAAAAAAATCAAAAAGATCTGTGTTTAAATTTTAAGCCTCAATTTACTCATAAGTAAAATGAAAATAATCATATCTATAGTATATACTTAATAGGTTATTGGGAGCCTCAAAAGAAATAATATACATGGCACTTTGGTAATGCATTTATCCAATTTTAAAGTGTTTTTTTAAAAGTAAGTTACAAAAGAAAGGAAAATTCAGAGATTTTTACCAAAGAGGAAAGGTCAAATGATAAGAACAGACAATTTTCAGATGAAGAAAATAAAGCCATCTATAGTCATGAACAAACTTTAAATAAAAAACAAAGTTTAAATAACTATTGATTAAATAAATGCAAATTAAAACAACTCTGAGATACTACCTTACATCTCTCAGATTTGCTAAGATGACAGGAAAATATAATGATAAATGTTGGAAGGGATGTGGGACACTAATAGACTGCTGGTAGAGTTGTGAACTGATCGAACCATTTTGGAGAGAAATTTGGAACGATGCCCAAAGGGCTATAAAATTGTCCATACCCTATGATCCAGTAGTGACATTACTGGGTCTGAATCTCAAGGAAATCACAAAAAGGGGAAAAGGACCCATATGTGCAAAAAATGTTTGTAGCAGCTCTTTTTCTGGATGCAAAGAATGGGAAAATGAGCAGATACCCATCAATTGGGGAATAGCTGAATAAATTATGGCATGTGAAAGTAATGGAATATTGTTATTTTATAAAAAATGATGAACAAGTTGATTTTAGAGAGGTGTGGAAAGATTTACATAAACTAATGCTGAGCAAAACAAGCATAACCAGGAATACATTGTACACGATAACAGGAAGATTATGAAATGATCAACTATAAAAGACTTCTCAGTGGTTCAATGATCCAAAGTAATCCAATAAACTTTGGATGAAAAACACCATCTACAACCAGAGAGAGTACACCATGAACACTGAATGTAAATCAATACATGCTATGTTCATTTTTTTTCTTTTTCTTATTTGTCTTTTTCTGGTAGTTTTTCCCTTTTGTTCCCTTTTGTTCTGATTTTTCTCTACCAACATGATTCATAAAGAAATGTATTAAAAAGAAAAAAAATTGAATGTACATATATAACCAGGGAAAAAAATTAAGAAGAAATAAAGAGAAAAGAAAACGTTTTTAATTCCACATTTTTAAAGCAGCCGTGGAAATAGATTATGTGTACCAACATAAAAAAGATACAGGTACATATTTAAAATTCTCCTTATTTTAGGAACAGAAAGCATTTAAAATTATTTCCAATTACAAATATATTAAAATGACTAGCAAAATGCCTACTTGCAATAGTTTTGTCCATATTCATCCACTTTGTATATCAAAACTTGATTGCCCCATATCATTTCATCTCATTTTGCAAGCATTTAAAATACACACCCTGTAATCATCCGGGTTGTCATTGATGATATTAGATACCAAAGGTGTCTCAGAAACCTGGCATTAAAGGCTAAACTGTAGAGAAGCCTAAAAAGAAAGAAAAAAAATGACAGTAAGTAAATTCATACAATACATATTTATTTTTCATGGATAACGTGATGTGCAAAATATTTACACTTTTAACATAATAATTTCATGGGGGCTTTAATAGCTAATAGTCATAAGCTAAAAAGGCATTTAACATAAACAATCACGGTGCAAGCCCTCATTAGATCACGTCAAGATCATTACAATAATTTGTTGGTTATTCTCTGAGCATCAAACCCATTCAGTCCATTTCCCACTCAGGCCATCAAATAGCTCTCTGTCATGCCCCAAACAATAGACTCCAGTATCAAACATAATATGCTGTTTGACAAACCCTTCATAACCTGCATAGCCTCTGACCTTTCCAACACTCCTACAACCTACTCTTTCCTGATCCCTCACATACTCTAATTAAGTGAAACTAGCCTCCTTGAAATGCAACTCACACAGAATTGTCTCTCTCTACTCCATGCACCTTTATTGGCTGTCTTCCATTCCTGGATCATTCTCCCTCCTTATGCCCTGTGAAATCCTTAAAGTTTCAGATGAAAGCCTACCTTCTGCATGAAGTCTTTCCTGATCTGCTATCCTGTGTATCTTATTGTTTAATTGCTTGCATGTTGCTTTCCCCTAATTAGATAGTGAGCAATCAGTTTGTTTTTCTTTGCATTCCCACTGCCTGGCAAAAAGTAAGCATTGAAATTCTTGTTGATTTGATTAGAATTCAGCTTGATATAGATATATAAATGCAGATAAAGGCTAAATGGTAATGGTACAGACAAATCAGAATACAAGTCACACCATCAGTACAACAATGCCGTTATACCATATTATTTCTAATACACTGCAATATTTCTCATTGGGAGTTACTAATACATAGTACCATCTCACAGTAGCTAATCATTTTAATTTAATTTACTCAATTAGAATGACTGGCATAAAACTGAAGGGTTCCTAAGTGATAAAAAGGCCAACTGAGTACAGACAAACCTAGGCAAAATACATCAACCAATTCAATAGCTAACAAACAGATAAGACATTTCCCAAAAGCCCGCCCTCTTAACTTCCCTCAATTTCAGAGTATAAAAGCAAAAAATATAAAAGCAAAAAATAACAACAACAACAAAAAACTAGTGACCATACTAATAACTTATACATCTCCATAAAATTTCTGAGAAATTTACACGTAAGATTCTTGATTAATTCATGAGAAGAAAACAAGTAGGTTTACAAACACATTCTAGAACAAACCCCATGTTTACACTGATACAACTGCTTAAAATATAAAAAGAATATGAGGTTCTACTGAATCTATTATTAATTTGTTTCATTTAGTAGAACAAAAAATGATGGTCACCAATAACAGGTCTCCTGTGGATACATTAAAATTGTAAATGATTTCTTCATAGAATGAGATAAATTTATTCAATGATTTTCTGAATATTACTATCAGAACTATTACTAACTCAGAACACTGCACAGCTAATTAAATGAAATCTAACATTAACGAATAAGTCTAACAATTTACACAGGAAAAACCAAGTAAATTTAGAATTTTGCTAAACTATGGCAAGAGAGGATAGCATGATGTAGTTGATAAAAAGTTGCACTTGGAATTAGGAAATCTTTGATTCAACTATGTCTTATTAATTGAACTGACCTTGTGCAAGTCACTGACCCTCACCAAGTCTATTTTCTCATCTGTAAAATGAAAAGATTGGAACTTATGATCTCTATGAATTCTTCTGGTTCTAAACACATGATCCTATAAGGCAAAAGTATGACCTTTTAGGTCACATACCTTAAAAAGACACTGTGGACACTCCACTGAACCCATAATTGAACAGGAACTAGAGAGTGGGTTAGATTGCATTTGGATATTGTATAGTATATTTAATACCTCCAAGCTTCTATCTAAAAGAAAATCTTCATTTTTAACACCAATACTCCCATTATTAATGGGAATTAATTGACTCAAATAAAACAGTTTCTAGGGAATCAAAAGTTCCAAGTGAATCAAAGGGCAACGTAGAGAAATGTGACAGGAATAAAAAGCCTATAGCATATTGTCATTTTTCTTTGATATCAAAGAGAAAAAAGACTGGAAAAGGAGGTGGAATAATTTTGCAAACTGAGTAAGGAAACAACAGGTTCACAATCCCAAATTGCACTAGAATTCACATTAAGTCATAAAATCTAGAGCAAATTGCCCAGGCAGTTTGGGTAAATCTCATATGAAACTTTATGTGAAGACATGTACAAAAAGGCATGATAGGTTATGGTTTGTATTACTGAGGGAATTCATTTTAATGAGATCACAGATCCAATGAAATATGAACATGAATTATATTTCTATTGTTATTATTAAAATCATAGAGGCTAAAATTAAAGAAAATTTATGAAAAATAGAACACTGTAAGGAAAAATCTTCCAATTACAGTGAAAAGACAGTTTAGAAATCAATCTTGGTAGACAAAAGATAAAAGCAAAGCATGTTAAATCACTTAAAGGAAAATTAGAAGTGGTTTCAATCAATCTAAGAAACCTAAAGATAAACTGAAAAGATGGAAGAAGCTTTGATATACTTTTAGTGATCCAATTTTAGCATTCTCATCACTCTTTCATGGTGACTCTCACTATATTTCCTTTCGGAAGCAAGAAACTGGGAAAACATCTTCACAGTTAAAGGTTCTGATAAAGGCCTCATTTCCAAAATATAAGCGTCAATTTAAGAAACCAACCATTCTCCCAATTGATAAATGGTCAAGGATATTAACAGACAATTTTCAGATAGAAATTGAAACTATTTCCATATATGAAAGTTTCCAAATCATTAAATCAGAGAAATGCAAATTAAAAGACAACCTAGATACCACTCACACCTTCAGATGGCTAAGATGACAGGAAAAAATAATGATGATTGTTGGAGGGGATGCGGGAAAACTGGGACACTGATACATTGTTGGGGAGGTGAACAAACCCAACCATTCTGGAACAATCTAATTAGCCCAAAAGTTATCAAACTTATACCCTTTGCTCCACAGTGTTTCTACTGGGCTTATACCCCAAGGAGATACTAAAGAAGGAAAGGGACCAGTATGTGAAAATGTTTGGGGCACCCTTGTTTGTAGTGGCTAGAAGCTGGAAACTATGGATGCCCATCAATTGGAGAATGTTGGATAAATTGTGGTATAGAATTTATGGAATATTATTGTTTGTAAGAAATGATCACAGGATGAATACAGAAGGTTTGGAAAAATTACATGAACTGATGCTAAGAAAGAAAACCAAAGATTTATAAACCAACCGATCTGTAAAGATGTAATCTGATGGAATGGATTTTTTCAAAAGAGACCTAATACAGTTTCAATTGATCAATGGGACAAAGGGCTACACCCAAAGAAAAAACACTGGAAAAAGAATGTAAATTATTTGCATTTTTTTTTTCTTCCGGGTTTTTTACCTACTGAATCCAATTCTCCCTGTCAACAAGAAAACTGTTTGGATCTGCACAATACATTGTATCTAGGATATACTAGGACATAGTCAACATATATGGACTCTTGCCATCTAGGGGAGGGGTGGAGGGTGGGAGGGAAAAATGGAACAGAAAATGGTAAGGATAATGTTGTAAAAAAAAAAAAAAAATTACCCTGGCATGGATTCTGTCAATAAAAAGTTACTATAATAAATAAATAAATAAACAAACAAACAAACAAACAAAAAAAAAAAAACTATATTTCCTTTCATATCTCTCCTACATACTGATCCTAAAATAGGAACGTGACTGTTTCTTTACTCCCCATTGTCATTTCTGACCCAGGTCTTGTTGTCATCCCTAAGCATTCTCTCTGCCTATGAAGTTTATTCTATCTAAATATCCTTGGAATAGTTATCTACTAACCTCTACTCACCTACCAGACTGAGACACTGTCCTTATACTAGGGAACTTTATTATACACATTGATGTGCCCTCAAACATTCTAGACTCTAAATCTTTTCAAACTCCCATGATCCATTCTTTCAAACTACCAAACTATTTTTTTTTTAATTTAATAGCCTTTTATTTACAGGATATATACATGGGTAACTTTACAGCATTAACAATTGCCAAACCTCTTGTTCCAATTTTTTCCCTCTTACCCCCCCACCCCTCCCTAAATGGCAGGATGACTAGATGTTAAATATATTAAAATATAACAGATACATAATAAGTATACAACCAAAACATTATTTTGCTAAAAAAAAGAATCAGACTCTGAATTATTGTACAATTAACTTGGAAATCAAAATGCAGGTGTAAAATATAGGGATTGGGAATTCAAAATGGTTTTAGTTTCCCAGGTTCTTTTTCTGGTATAGCTAGTTCATTCATTACTGCTCCATTAGAAATGTTTGGTTGATTCGTTGCTGAGGGGTGGCCCTGATCCATCAAACTGGTCATCATCTAGTATTTTTTAGTAATTAATATCTCCTGGTCCTGCTCATTTACTCAGCATCAGTTGTAAGTCTCTCCAGGCCTTTCTGAAATCATCCTTTGGTCATTTGAACATAATATTCCATAATTTTCATATACCACAATTTATTCAGCCATTCTCAACTGATGGACATCCATTCAGTTTCAGTTTCTCCACTACAAAAACTGCCACAAACATTCGTGACATGGTCCCTTTCCCTTCTTTATAATTCTTTGGGATATAATCCCAGTAGTAACACTGCTGGATAAAGGGTATACAGTTTGATAACTTTTTGAGCATAGTTCCAAACTATTAAAATGGTTGGATTGTTCACAACTCCACCAACAATGAATAATGTCCCAGTTTTCCCTCCCCCAACAATCATCATTATTTTTTCCTGTCATCTTACCAATCGAAGGTGTGTGGTAAATTCTTGAGTTTCTTAATTTGTTTCTCTGATTAATAATGACTTGGAGCATCTTTTCATATGACTAGAAATAGTTTCAATTTCTTCATCTGAGAATTGTCTGTTCATATCCTTTGACCATTTTTCAATTGGAGAATGGCTTGATTTTTTATAAATTAGAGTTAATTCTCTATATATTTTGGAAATGAGGCCTTTATCAGAACCTTTGACTGTAAAAATATTTTCCCAGTTTATTGCTTCCCTTCTAATCTTGTCTGCATTAGTCAAACTACTAAACTATTAAGATGACCATAACCTCCATTTCACCATCATTGTTCCACTCTGATGATTATAAATTCTAAAATTCCTTTATTCTTAAACCTAAATTGTTATATATCAAAGTTATCTATTATTATGATATTTAAAATAAAACTCATTATGTCTACCCAAAAATCTACCTCTCTTCTGAACTTACCCATATCTCTTAAGGGTACAAATATTATCTTTCTAGGCATCCAGATGAAAAACTCCAGAACCTGATACATTGATTTTTTAGGAGACTGTCATATTCTATAATTCAAAGCCAAGGAGTCTCTCTTATCCCAAGTATCTCCTTGAAATAAAGAAAAAAATCTAATTCTTTTAAACAGTCATGAATGGCTTTGTTTCAAAGAGAAACTGGGGACTGTTAAAAGTGCTCTTCATTTCTCCATCTGTAATGTCTTAATTGGATATACTTAATTAATTAAGACATACGTATTGATGGAATAGTTCCAGAGGCTATCTATCCAACTAGGTTATCATGGTCTGAACAATAGTGATTCTTAAACCATTTAGATTTTCCCATGTAGATTATTAAATCACATTATTTTGGGTGATTATAGATTTCATTTTTAAAAGTTTTGCAGTGAATTAAGACAACTCTGAGATACCACTACACACCTGTCAGATTGGCTAGAATGACAGGAAAAGATAATGCAGAATGTTGGAGGGGATGTGGGAAAACAGGGACACTAATACATTGTTGGTGGAATTGTGAATACATCCAGCCATTCTGGAGAGCGATTTGGAACTATGCTCAAAAAGTTATCAAACTGTGCATGCCCTTTAATCCAGCAGCGTTTCTACTGGGCTTATATCCCAAAGAAATCTTAAAGAAGGGAAAGGGACCTGTATGTTTACGAATGTTTGTGGCAGGTCTCTCTTTGTAGTGACTAGAAACTAGAAACTGAGTAGATGCCCATCAATTGGAGAATGACTGGATAAATTATGGTATAGGAATATTATGGAATATTATTGTTTGGTAAGAAATGACCAACAGGATGATTTCAGAAAGGCCTGGAGAGACTTACATGAACTGATGCTGAGTGAAATGAGCAGGACCATCGTTATATACTTCAACAACAATACTATATGATGATCAATTCTGATGGACGTGGCCATCTTCATCAATGAGATGAACCAAATCAGTTCCAATAGAGCAGTAATGAATTGAACCAGCTACACTCAGCGAAAGAACTATGGGAGATGACTATGAACCATTACATAGAATTCCCAATTCCTGTTTTTGTCCGCCTGCATTTTTGATTTCCTTCACAGGCTAATAGTACACTATTTCACAGTCCGATTCTTTTTGTACAGCAAAATAACTGTTTGGACATATATATTATATATATATATATATATATATATATATATATATATATTGTATTTAACTTATACTTTAACATATTTAACATGTATTGGTCAACCTGCCATTTGGGGGAGGGGAAGGGGGGGAAGGAGGGGAAAAACTGGAACAAAAGGTTTAGCAATTGTCAATGCTGTAAAATTACCCATGCTTGTAAAAAATTACCCAAACTTGCAAATAAAAAGCTATTAAAATAAAAGTACCCCCCCCAAAAAAAAAACAAAAACAAAAAGTTTTGCAGTGTTCCCAGAATGAATGTATTCAAGTTACATAAGTGAACTGACTGTCTTATTTAGTTAATAATTCTAATAATAGATGTGCCTGTACAAAAACACACACACACAATGAAGTTTGCCATAATTAATTTTTTAAAGTTAATCCAAAATCTTTATGGGTAACTCTTTAAGAACTCCATCTCTATTAAGGCAGTTAGAAGGAATATACATAAACAGAGTATGGGTATAAGTTGACTTTGATTTGATACAGAATATAGCATGAGTTAAAAATATTTGTAATATATGCAGTATACATAGTTTATATGTTACAGAACTTATGTTACAATAAGTACTGTCGGAACAGAAAACTTTTGGCAATGCATGTGACAATCTCATTATCAATGTGGACATCTCTGGAAAGTATATACTAGTAGCCAAGGGTCAGAAAAGTCTTAGCACAACATTCAAAACTTCATTTGAGGTATCTGATTGTTCCACATGGATAGGATGGTGTGATGCTGACTAGTGGAGTATCCCTGTTTTCTTGGTGTTATTAAGCCAAAATGAGCACAAACAGTAGAGAATTCTTCTGTATTTTCATGCATCTCAGCTTTGGAGACTTCATTAAGTATACAAACACCAACAAACAAAAAAATCATGCACACACAATCCTCTCTCCCTTTAGTTTTGGCTTGTAGCATTTTCAAGTTGAAGAATTTACCATCAGTGTCACTTTGATTTCATGCTTGTCCTCATTGAAGGCATTTGAATACCAAATGTACGCTTGCCAAAAAAATCATTTTATGGAGAACTCAAACAGGGAAAGAGTTACAAGATTGTCAGGAAAAGCAATACAAGAACACTCTTAAGAGTAATAGTTAAGATTAAGTAATATTTAATACTTAATTAATACTTAAGTAACACTCTTAAGCAATAGAAAAACACTTTCTCTTAAGAACTTTAGAATCAATTGTATGACCTGGGAGACAATGGCATAGGACAACCCAGCATGATGTGCCCTCATCAGAAAAGGTGCTGTGCTCTAGAAGCAAAGCAGAATGGAATTATCCCAGAAGAAACATGAGATGCGCCAAGTTAGAGAAGCCAAACCAAATGCTCATAGGGACTACTTGTGTCCAACCTACAGTGCAGCATTCCAAACTCGTATTGGTCTGATCAGCCAAAGTCAGACATTCTGTAACACAACTCTAACATAATGATGTCATTTTAATCCTCTTAGAGAATAAAGAAAAACAACAAACTGACCAACCATAGGAACAGAAAGTAAGAAAGGATTACTTTTAACCAGGAAAAACTTCATGGATACTCATGTTATTTATGCTATTATGCACAATTCAATTTATACTAATTGTTTGGAACCCTCATATAATTTTTTACATTCATTTACACTGATCGTATTTGAACTGCAAATTCCTTGGAAGTAGGGGTACATTTTGGACAAAAGTATCAAGATCCTTTCAACTTCTTAATCTATGATTCATCTGAGCTAATGATCTAAAGTGTTCTCAAGAACAGAGAAGTCTCTGTTCTTGTTTGCTTTTAGTGGGTTTGGGAGTTAGGTCAATTCTGAGAGCAGCAGTGTAAAAAAAAAAAAAAAAAAAAAAAAAAGCTTAATTCCAGCAAATAAAAGAGCTCAGCTATTCCTCTGTTCTTCACTTTTGCTGTCTTAATGAAAGCAGCCAAGAATTCAGCAGATAACTTTTATTTCTGTTTCATAAACAAAGACGAGGTGGGAAAAGTGCTAGAATTGGAATCCAAGTACTTGATTAGAAATAGGAATGTCTTGCCATCTGTGGAATCTTAGACAACTTACTAAATCTCTCTGGCTATTAATTTCTTCATCTATAAGCTAGGTGAGCTTTGAAGTCTTTTGCATCTATCAATCTATAATCATACTGTTTTAAGTACAGTGGAGCCCAGAAAGATGAAAGAACTTACTGAGTCTCATAAATCAACTAGCAGATATTAGAATTGAACCCAGGTAATTTGTCTCCAAATACAGAATTCTTTCAATATACAAGGTATAATCCCTTTCCCATATGACAGCCTTTTAAATAAATGCAACAGCCATTTTATCTCCAATAAATCTTTTTTCCAGATTCCTCCCTCCACAATATCTCATAAAACTAGATTTCCCAACCCAATCTACGATGTAGATTAGCCTCCTCTCTACAAGTGCCAGTTTGTAAATATCATTCTACAGAGTTGTAGAAAAGATAATTATCTGAACTACAGGCAGGTCACTCAGCTCCCACAGAAAAAAACTCTAGCAAAACCCTGAAGTTCACACTAGACTAAATAATGAAGAAACCAAATGAAAAACTAAATGTTACATAAAAATACTACAAAATACTATATTAAAAAATCGGCCAGAAGTCCATTAGAAAAAGAAAAGCACTTTGTCCCTGTACCCCCAGCAAATACAGAGTATAAAGAGAGTGTTACTAGAGATGAAACACTTGTAGCTTACAATGCTCTGTGTTCAGAGACACTAAGATTGAAGAACTCCTTTGAGAAAGCCTCAGGGTGGTCAGAAAGTCCCAGGTGGGAGACCCTAGAAGTCTCAAGGAAAAGAAAACGGCAGCATACAATGTAGTATATAACTTAGTGCTATGACACCAAGAACAGCACAACTCAGGCCTCGAGACTTTGGGTAACTAACTGTACTGGGATACAAGAGAAGGCCCTGAATATTTAGCACTTTCAACTACAAAGTCCAGGGATGGGGTGGGGGGTGTCTAACTCCAGGAAACAGATATCTGCACAGAAACCCAGAAGATTCAAAAAAAGACTGAGCAGAGACCACCAACATAATCCTAAAAGGCAACAGATGGTGAAGTCTGATTCTGGAACAACCCCCTAATTTAGCAACTAAAGATATGGGGATAAGTAAATCAAAAGAAAATACAACCCAGCAATTGGAATACAGCTCCAATAAAGTTATAAGCAGTCTCAAAGGGGGGTAAAAGGGGAAGAGCTACATGAATACTTAAGAAAAAATAAGTAGAGAGATTAAAAAATTAAAAGCCTTCGAGTCAAGATTTATAAAGAACTTAGAAGAGAAAGTAGTAAACTTTATTCAAGTGAAAGTGATAAATCTTAATCAAACAGACTCTCTGAAAAGTAGAACAAAGAGCCAGTCAATAAACATTTATTAGATGCCTACTATGTGCCAGACACTGTGCTAAGTACCTGGTAGGAAATGGAATAGGTCCCCTGGGTCCTTTGCTAAAATAGAGAATCTGGGAGAAGCTTTCCATTGTTCACCTTTCACCCCCTCCAAAATGAGAAGAAAGGAGAAGCCCCAGGGATAGGGGATATGAAGATAGTGTGATGTTCAGCAGTGATGTGATCTTGCAAGAAGTTTCTGAAAACGATAAAGTCCAAAAGAACAATCAGATAAAAAATGATGAAGTGGGTGTTCCACCTTCAAGAATACAATACATGAGACAGCAACAACAAAAAATTAGAACAAAATTTAAAAGTTGAATTTAAAAAATATAAAGTGGAGATTAACACAGAAAGATCATTCAATGTTAAAAAAAAAACTAATCTAGAAAACAAGATAAGAGTGATTTTAAGAATCATGAATTTCTGAGAACTATAATTCAAAAAAAAAAAAAAAAAAAGCATTGACACAAGAAACCATAAATGAAAATTCTCCCTTAAGAATAAATCTGTCATAAAAGGGGAGGGAGGAGCAAAATCAACAATAAGAAAATATAAGAAAAAAAGGACCAAAAACACCAAAGATCTCAGGAGAAGGAAAACTCAAGTTACCTGTAGAAGCATACAAATCAAGAAGGAAGATATTATACAGAAAGAAAAATAGCTACAAAACATCTACAAGACTACAAACATCTCTAAATAAATATGCAAGACAAAAGAAATTGAACCAACAATGGAAGAGAGAGAACAACTCTGTGAATTTCCACACTAGCACTAAACCACAAGCAGAAGAATGTTCCTTCATGACTCAAGAGAAATCTTGAATGAAAAGAAGAAATGGCAGAATTTATGGCCTGGCATAGGAGAATAATTGGGATTACAAATATAGTGAAGTGAAAGACAAGCTGGGAAAAAGCAATTAACATTTTCTAAGCCCCTAAAGTAAGAAGATAGGGGTTAAAGTTTTACCTCCGACATATATTGGCTATGTGGCCCTAGAAAAGTAATTTAAAGTCTCTGATGCTTCTGGGCCAATAATGTCAAACTCTCATAGAAACACACACAGGCAGTGACTTAGAATCCCACAGATTCACATTACTTTTTTATTATATTTTTATATATTTTGTTACACATTATCAAATTACATGTCAATCTGTTACAGGACTCAGCGGGGAGTTTTCCAGGAACATAAAATGGAGAAGATTTTGAAAAAGAATCTTTACTAGTAGAGGAAGTTTTCTCACCTGAATGTTCCTTAGTCTGATAAAATCACAGACAAATCCTTATTTCCATCATCATTAAAAGATAAACTTCAGGACTACATAACCATTTTCTATTGAATATCAGAAATATAACTACCCTTAGGCCAATGAGATTTCAGTGTATAAATGTTTTAGTTTTAAGAGTTAACATTTTTTTCAATTAAACATTGTAATTATATTTTAGGCAGGTAGGTGGCACATAGGATAGGGTTACTACCTATTTTTTACACCTGAGTTTTACACCCGAGGAAAGAGGCAAACAGATTAAAGATTTCAGGATTTGCCAAGGTTTATCAGTAAGTCTGTTATTTGATTAAGGTTTATCTTAGTTGGTTAAGATATATCTAGAGTCTGAGGCCCTCTTTGAACTCAGATCTTGCTGACTCAATGCCCAGAGTTCTATCAATTTCAACACCTCAATCCTAGCTAGTTTTTTTCTGATGCCAAGGTCAGTTCTTTAACTTACCACTGTCTCTCATGTAAGACTTACAATCTGGAAAGTGAAGCTGACGAATAATGATTTGTCCAACTTAAGTATCAAATATAGCTCAAAGATTTGAAATCAATTCATAGCAACCATAGATCTATAGCTGGAAAGGTTTAAGAGCTATCAATTTCTTATTTGTCAAATAAGGAAATTGAAAAACATAAAGTGACTTGTCCAGGATTACACAGCTAAAAAGTGTCTGAGCAAGGACCCAAACCTAAGTCTTCTGACTCCAAGTTTGCAGCTCTTTCCACTACAACATATCTTGTAGATATGAAAGTTATTAATCAAAGAATTTTTAAAAATCATGTTCCTTTTAAATATTCCTGTATCTTGAAATATATGCAAAATTGCACCATAAATTTTGGAGGAAAAATCTCATAATAAAGCAATTCTTCAAGCAAAAAAATACCCTAAGTACTGAAAAACATAAAATTTTATACAAATAATGTAGGTTGCTTTCTAAAAATCTTAACTTTAAATTAGAAGTATAGACATCTAACTGGCATCACGACTATTGAAATTATATCAAGAATAGCTAATAATACCTAATAAAAAGAAGTGAATTATTTTTGAGAGTACCTAATGAGCATTAATTGCTTACATAAACTACAAACATTAAAAACCTTTATATGCTAGTCTGGACTTTAAGATCCCTTCTTTTGATGAAGATAAGAGCATCTATCCTAGTAGAGAACCATTTCTTTCCCAGCAAAGGGATAGATTAAAACTTATCCATTAAGCTTTATTTAGCTGAGAAACCACTATAAGTTAATTAGTTAAAGGCCATATTTTCAGCCCAAGTCATAAATTGAGACCAGTTTCCCCCAGAGATCATTTAAGTTAATGAAGAGGACACAATAGAAGAGACAAGTTTAAGCAGAGTAATAAAGGTCACCAAAACAGACTAAGCATATTTCAACACCTTCTTTGAATAGCAAGATGTTCCAGGTAGAAGACAACCATTCAACAACTAGTATACAACTACACATGAAAGATACTTTTCTGTTTTCTATTGAATAAGGTCCTTCACAAAAAGATTCTAAAGCTTCAGACATAATTCAAGTTAAAAAGAAATTCCAAGTTTCTTAGTTATATCTTATGGATAAAGAAGTTTTGACTTTAAAATAAACACAAATAAACATTTCTTTAAAAAAAAAAAAAAGAAAAAAAAAAAAGGAAATCTAAAATGTTTTGCAATTGTTTCCTTAAGGAAATACTCTACGAAATTTTCCTTAAAGTTATACCACCATGTTAATTTCTCAACTTTCATTTTCTAAGGATAAAGATTAGTAGAATGAGAAATCACAAAAGGAAAGAAGTACCATCATTTGGAAACAAGTTACACAGAAAATTTGCATTTATTCAAAAAAATAAAACCATAATGATAATTTGCTTAAAGAAATGCAACTCACTACATTCCATTCCTCTCCAATTATGAAATCTAATTATTAACTGAAAATTTACTCCTCAAACTGTTACTTCTAAGACACTAACAGCAATGGTTGCAGCATTAATTAATGAATTAATCATTCCCAGTATGAATGTTAAATTTAGTATTTACTGAGTGATTGAAAATGGTTTTTCAAAGAATAAAAAGAACTACTTGTTTTTTTCCAAATACACCACATTTTTCCTTTGAATCCTAGCATATAATATATTAGATATCTTATATGTATTATATTCAAAGCCCACAAAGCTCTTTAATAATTTAAATGTAGAAAACAATACTGTATGTTAATGTACATTATCAGAAGCTATTAACTTGTAAAATAAAACAGATAACCTATATACATAACTATCATATTAGTTCAGACAATACTGCAGAAAGCCTCATAAATGAAAGCCTATTATCACTCAAAATAACATGGCCTAATCTACACAGGAAAATGTAAGTGGATGAAATGTCCCTATTGTTCAAAATAAGACATCTAGTTGGATTGACAACCTATACAGCCACGATCAGTAAAATGTCCTAGACATTGTAAATGGGAAAATGAATACTACATTCAATAATCTCAAGCTCCTCTTTGAATTAAGAAGCCATTTACAGATTTGGTTTTTTAAATTGTGGCTTTTCATTTCACAGAGAAGCTTAAGATAAGTGATGCTCTATGGCTATAAATCACATTAGTGACAGTCTAGCCATCTAAGTGAAGTACAGAATAAAGATGGGGTAGCAGAATAAGTTATGAAAAGAGAATTAGTAACCTGAGGAACTGGCAGAATAGAGTACTTGAAGAGTCATCATCCGTATGTATGTTGAATCTTAATCTCCAAAAAGCGAAAATTTTAGGTGAGCCAAAGAACAATGGAGAGTTGCGGATTGTATCTAAATCAAATCTGAAAACATTTATTAAACTTAATAAGTTCAAGGAAAATCAAAATCTAGAAGGTCAAAAAGTAGAGTCAAGAGGGGAATAAAAAGTGGCCAAGCTGGGCCCCCCTCCTCAAAGTAGAGGCCTGAGAAGGAACTGACCAATAAGGGAAGTGATCTAGCACAGCATGATTTTTTACATTTTAATGGAGTAAGACCAGTTAATCCTCAAACTGTTACTCCTAAGACACTAATGATCAGAGACCAATAAATTGAGATGATCTCAAAGAGAAGACTAACATTAAACAAGATGGAAAAAACTTGAAGAAAGTCAGAGACCCAAGGAAGCATAAATGAGGAAGTAGGGAATTCCAGATATGTAGGCACAGCCTATAAAAATTCTAAAGTTGAGAAATATAGCTTTTTTCTTATAAGGAAAAGCAAGAAAGTCAGAATTCACCGGATTTCAAAATGCATTAGAGCAAGGTGTTAAAGAATATTGGAAAATGTTGAATGAAGAAGCCCTCAGAGGAGCTACCTGTCTGACCTGGACTACATAGTTGGAACAGTTCCAAATCAGTTGTAGCCAAGCTTGTGAAACTCCCTTATGCTGCACCTGGAGCCTACTGTTCTGACCAAATATCACCACTCCCCTATCTCTATAGCTTTTCTATTGAACTTTTGATTATTAAGCAAAACAGCTTGTATAACTTGTATAATGCCAGGTTGTGCATTCGATGAGACTCCTCCTTGCTTAAAACTTATTTACACCCTATCCTTTCAGTCCCTTATGGGCACTTCAGGACTTCTGTATTGTGGAATGTCCTGAATGACAGTAATCTCTTTGCCTCAATTTAAAGATATGAGTTTTTGTTACTTTGGTATTTATCTTATTTCACAATGAAAAAAGTTAGGAAGAAAACCAGGTTATAAAAGGCTTTAAAAGCCAAAAGATTATATATAGGGTATCCCAAAAGTCTATATTTATATAGTTTGAGAATGAGGAGTTAAATACTCCTAAATACATAGGAAGCAAATTTTCATGACTGGGCAGATAGTGGTGCCCTAAATAGTAATAGGGAAATTAGGAATAGAAGAGAATTTAAGAAGAAAAGATGAGTTCAGTTTTGCACATAGGGAATTAAAAAAATATTTAGTTTGAGACTGAGTTGAAACACTGGAGGAGAGCAGAATTAGGACTGGATAAATAGATATGAGGATCACTTGAATAGATGATAATTGAATTCATGGAAGCTGATGAGATCAATTATAGGCCAGAGCCTTGAAGGCTACTCATGGTTAGTGGGCATTCCCTTGATGAAAATCTAACAGAGGAGAAAGATAAGGTCAGACCAGTAGGACGAGAATCGGGAGAAAGCAGTGTCACCAAAGTCAGAAAGGAGTAGGGGCAGCTAGGTGGTGCAGTGGACAGAGCATAGGCCTTGGAGTCAGAGTTCAAATCCAACCCCAGACACTTACCACTTCCCTAGCTTTGTGACACTAGGCAAGTAACTTAACCCCAATTGCCTCAGAAAAGAGAGAGAGAGAGAAAGAGAGAGAGAGAATAGTCAAATGGAAATAAAATGATAAACCCTGCCCCAAAGCAGAAGTCAAGAAGGATGTAGAGTGAGAAAAGAAAGGGGGGAAAAAAAGCCATCAGAGTTAGCAATTTATTGAACACTTATAACATTTGATAGAGCACTAACCAAGGCTACAGTATATGTCTAAAAAGCAAATAATATATTATGACCAAGAAACAAATTAGGTTAGTCACATAAGAATAACCAAGAAATAAAGCAGGTTGGCCACATGAGAAAAGGAAGGAAAAAAAAGGTGAACTGATCACACTCTTGGATCCTAAAAGATTCTCAGAATAGTGGGTAGACAACCTGAAAATCTATGGGTCATTTACAAGAGTCATATAGGGATGAGATATGCACTGTTGCAAAAAGTCAAAGAAATCACAGTTCTATTAAAGTATACCAAAGATGACTAAATTTCTTCAAAACTTTATTAAATTAATATTATGCTTCCTCTCAGGGTAGTTTATAGCATAACTTAACTTAAAATCTAAGCTTTATGTAGAATATATATTAATCCCAGGCTTGAAAGGGGTTAACTTATCAGGTTTTTTTTTTTATTTATTGACCTTATTTTAAAAATCAAAAGTAGATTTATTAACTTTATATCAATAGACTTAGAAAAAAAAATGTGATGTGGCTAATTTCCCAGAATACTTCTTGATCTTTGAGCATAACCTGAGATTCCTTCCTACCAAGCTATGTTTTAAATAAAACTTAATAAAAATGGCAACAAATTATTATTCTCATATTTTCAGGCAAATTGAAAGATAAATTAATTTTTCTTCACTTCTAAAATTTAAATCATCATTCTATCCAAGAACTATTTTTGAAGCAAAAGAACTGAACTTCTAATCCTAGTGGTGATGAATTGTAATTACTAAAACAAAGATTTCCAGTTTTGAGTGTGCTTAAAATATTTTATAAACATTCAGCATAAGAGGGCAATTTAAGCAGCTTATTTTAAAAAATACTTGGCACAAAAGTTAAGCACATGTGAACATTAGGGAACTCCATTTGAAACTTTCACAACCTCATTTCATGCCTTTGCATGGCAACTGCAGTCAAATGCTGATATTTATGATGTACATGTCTCCTTGCAATTTAAACTACCTAGACAAGTACAGATTATTATTTCAAAAGATATATTACCATTATGTCCTTTGACCCAGCAATACCACTATTAGGTCAATTTCCCAATGTGATCAGGGAAAAAGAAAAAGAATTATATTCTAAAATAGTTACAACAGCTCCTTTTGGGTGGAAAAAGAAATGAAAATTGAGGGGATGCTCATCAATTGGGGAATGGATAAACATATAATGGTTTATGATTGTGATAGAATACTACTATGTTGCAAGATATTATGAGCTGGATGATTTTAGAAAAATATATAAGGGGCAGAGCCAAGATGGCAGAAATTCAGACGGGTCACTGAGCTTTGACTCCCTTCAGATCAACACCAAATCAAGTCTCTCAACAGGTTTTAGAGTAAAAAATATGGAAAGACTTGCATGAAGTAATGAAAATGAATGAGCAGAACCAAGAGAACAGTGTACACAGTAATAGCTATACCATTTGAAGAACTGTGGAGATCAAGTTATCCTGAATATTATAAATACTCAAACTACAAAAGACCATGAAGATGCTATCCAATTCCAGAGAAGGAAGTGATAAATAGAAGTATGCACACTACGGTTTTACATATATTTATAAATTTGTGTGAAATGGTAACCTCTAATTAGTGAGGGGTGGGAAGGGAAGGAGGCAGTTTGAAATTTAAAATATAACCAAAAAAATTCATTTTAAAAATTCAATTTTAAAAAAAGTTATTAAAGCCATCTAAGGTTCTTTCAAACCATTATAATATACATAATTTTTCTTTAAGCTGTGCTGAGTAGTACAATATTCTTATTTGTTTTAAAAATTAGCAAACTGGGGATTTAATTGTGATTCACTGATGGCTTCAAAGCTAGTGTTTTTCTGAGCCAAATCAGAAAATGTTTCCTCAGTTTAAGTCCTACACTGTTTCCACTTTAGCAACCTCTCTATATATGCTCAGAAAAGCAACTAAATTTATTTCTAACATAAAATGTCACTTGAAAAAATTCTATTAATAAAGAAAATGACAAGAACTTTACAGAATATCTGTTTCATCAACACAGCTTATGTCACAAATTTTTAAAAAAAGTTTGACTTCTCTTACATAAATTGACAATCATGTATTCTGAGAAAATGTACACATACAAATTCCTACCATGTTTCCCAAACAATTTGATAATATGTCATACCACCCTTCCTCCCATCTCCTCAAGGATATGGAACATAATTAAAAGAAGTCATCAATTTGAAAACAAATACAAACTTCATTAAAAGCTATTTTTAATAACTTCAGTGACAAAAAAAAAAGTGTTCATTATATTTAATTATACTAGAGTACTAAATAAATAAAAAGAAGGAAAAAAACCACTCATTCAAATAAAAATCACCCAGAGTCCATTCGTGTCAATCTTTATTTTACTATTATTCTTCAAGTCACATAGGTATTCTTTCTCAAGAAGGTTAAAAATTCACCACAATTTAATGAACTATTTACATTTTAATTTTAATTGAATATTCATCCTACTATTCTAACCAAAACAACTTTCCCAATTCAATTCCTCCTACTAAAAATATAAGATATTTTTATTTTGTGCTACTAAAGACATTGTAAATGTATATTATTCACATATACTTCTAGAAAGAAAAAAAAAGGCAGAAGAAAGGGAAATGAGGTAATAGGTCTGACTATAATACCCAAAGGAAAAAAATATGATCTAGGAGAAAAATCATTAGGCTTGAAGTCATAACTTAAGTTATGCTTCTTATTCTACCATTATAAAATCTTTAAAACACAAATAGCCTTAGTCTCTCTGATATGTTGGTATTATAAAATTTGAAGTTCTAGAAAGAATAGTATTATGTAAGTAGATATCCCTTTGGATTTATGTGTAAAAATTAATGTAAAATTTAACTTTAATCTTTATCCTATTACAACTATTTTGGTAAAAGTAAACTACAGTTACAAGATACAGTAGATAAACTATTTTTAAAGTGAGTCAGACACTTACACAGCAACTCACTTGATCCTTCTGTGCCTTAAGTTTTCTAACTTATAAAATGGGAAGACTGGATTCAGTAACCTCTGTGGTACCTTTCAATTCTAAATCTATGATGTTATAATTCCATAATTTCATGCCTTATTTTCTTCATAAACCATCTCTCACCAATGTCAAATTTTATTTCTCTACTTTTATTTTACTTATAAAGTATAAAAGTTTGCAATAGTTTGTCTTATTCTGGAAGGAGTTGAGCCACAATGTTTAGAGAGCTGTATTCCGAGCCACAAAGAGCTGGATTCAAGTCACACTTTTGACAAAAATGAGCTTTATGACCTGTAATAGTTGGCCTTTCAGGGTCCTAAGCAAGTTCTCTAAAGTATCATGAAGAAATTGCTGACCTGTACTGGTAGGGACGGTCTTTACAAAGAACTCCCAATAACAATAAAATCCAAGGCATGTTCAATCCCCTTTCCTATATTTTCATTCCAGATCTATGATATCATTCTAGATGGGATTTCCAAGTAGGATGGCAAATGGAATCTGAAATCTACAAATTTTTAGTCTGAAGAACTGTCTGGGCATCCCCTCAAGTTTCGTGACTTTGCAGAGATAATATGTAAAAATCAAGAGACAAAATTTGAACCCAAGTTTTCCAGACTCTAATAATTTTATTCTAAGTCTCTCAAAAATTTTGAGCATAAATTGATTTAACTGAATATACTCAGTAAAAACTCTAAAGATATGTGTTTTGGTAAAATCACAATTTATAATAATAATTTTTAAAAAAGGCATCATGAAAACTTCAAATATGCTGCCTTTAAAATACCTAACAATTCCCCCTCCCCCCAACAGGTTATCTATCTAAATAAAATGGTACTTCTTAAATATTGTTATTTTACATATATTTTTTAAATCGCTGAAAAAAAATAAAATTTTAAAACCTAACTAACCACTTAAAATTTTCAAACTGCTAAACAATGTGAGCTCTTGAAGTCTTTTCTCTCATTGTAAAAGAGGACTGTGAATTGAAGTTTTATTTTGAAAAATGAAGTAGTGTAATAATACTTTCCTCAACCTGTTATAAAAAGGCAACAGTACAAATAAATGGAAACAAATAAGCAGTTCTGAATAACTAGAAGCAAAATAAATTTGAGTTAAAAATTTTTAAAATATTTAACTTCAGCTAAAATTTTAATATGTATTGCAAAAAGAAAAACATAAAATGAGAATAGGAGATCACTGTTATGACCAAGCAAGACCTACAGAATCGCAAATTGTTTTCCCATAATCTTTCTGCATGAGTTTTAATTGAAGTTCTACTGCAAATCTAACAGCCAGCTAACATGAGTCTCACCATTGTACCATGAAAGACATTCAAACACTGAAAACCTAATATATTTGAACCATAAATAAAATTCCAAGAGTTGTTTCTCAGAGGAAATAGGTGCTGTACTCATAAAATTAAGGCTATATATATAAGGTTTCTTTACTCATTATGCACCTTCTGGAAATAGTTCAATAGTAAACCTCAAGCCAGAGCAGTGATGCATTTAAATCCAGTAATTACCAAATAAGGCAATGGACTGCAACAATAAAGCTAAGTGTCCCAGTTCAGCTGCTAGGATCCTCAAATCTTACATCCTGCTCTAATACAATTAGTCTACAAAGAACTAATTACCTAATCGAGAGATCACAGTTTCACTGACATCTTACTTCCTCCAATAGCAATAAACACCAGTAAGCTAAGATAGCACCTAATTAGTTTGCTATATTACTGTTTACAAGGCAGTTTCAACTGATGATGCTTTCCATACATTCATTTTGTCTCAATGCATGCTTTCCTAACCAAGAGAAGCATCTCATATTTTATGGAACAGTGAGGTATATTTAATATAAATAATAATGGATTCATTATGGATATGCTGTACCCTAATAATTAACAGCAATGGGCAATTTAATTCATTTGATTGAATCATAAAACATTTAATTGATGAAAGGATTTTTATTAATTTCTGGTCTGCAAACTACACACCATTTCAGCTACACATGCACACAATCATTCCTAAGCAGTAAATTTTTTTCAATATATTTAAAAGTAGGAAATTATACATTTTTCTTCAACAACTGATATTGGACAGGAAAAAAATATTATGTACATAATGGCTTTTCAGTCACAGATCACAATGACTCAGGTACCAATTAAGAAGACAGTTCAATCATGGGCTTTTTTTGGAATCCTTCAAATAATGATACATAAGAAACACATGTAACAAAGTGCAAGCTATACAGACTCTGACAAATATAATAAATGTGAAAAAAAATTGTAGCTAAAGATAAAATTATATCACTATATATTTTAAATTTCCATTTATTACAAACAGCTTTAGAGAAATGATGGGAAAGAGGTCCAGGTTATTAAGAGCAAATTTAATTGAAAGTAAATTTAAAATTTATTAAATTGTCTATTATGAAACAAACCATTGGAAGAAAGGGAGGAATGAAGGAAAGGAGAGAAAGGAGGAAGAAAAGAGAAAAACAGTCCTGGCCCACCTTCTGATGATGTTTAAATTTAAAAGGGCAGCTAAACTGGCAAAAACTTAGCTATAAAAAAGCTATAATAAAACAGTCTCTAATAAGACAACTCCTACAGTATAAGAATCAGTATCAATAAAATCTTGTATTTTTTAATGAAATTAAGGCAATATTTTCTATAAAGCAAACACTAAATCCTCTTCTTCATTCTTCAGAATGCCCAGAAATTAAGAAATCTATTTTCATTGTATTTATTTCCCATCTCACAGCTCAAAGGAAACAATCATATGAACAAATACTCATTTGCTTTTGAAACAAATGTTTTAGTTATCTATAAAATACTCAGAAAATTAAATTTGATGTACATGCAAAAAAAATTTTGATGTACATGCGAAAAGGTCACAACAAATTATCATAAAATTTTATTTTTGCCTAACCAGGACTATATTTGCTCACTTAATAATAATACTGGTTTATACTTACCTAACTCTTGGCACCATCATTCGGTGTTGCACCATTAGTGTGTGGCAGATAGATGCCATCATTGTAAATACATCTTCACTGGCTGAATCCCTCCACACCATATTTAGTAGGGTGTTTGTCTGTTGTTTTGTATCCAACTTTTTTAGACATTCCTCTGTTATGTACTGCACAGATATTCTACCATCTCCCTAAAAATGCACCAGAAAAAAACATTAATGATGCTTTGTTAGAAATTAGTCAAAGTTTTGAGTTTACATAACATATTGTTAACTTTTAATCTCTTTCTCTAATAAATCATCATCACATAAATCAGCAAATACAACTTTCTTCCAAACTTCCTTATTTCTGTTCCAGACAGCACCACTCTTCTAAATCACTAAGATTCACAACTTCATAGTCATCACTGACACAAACTCTAACTCATCCTTAATCTTAAATGAGTTGCCAAATCTTGTTAATTCTACCTCAAAATACATCCCTTTGTCTCCACTAACACATCTTTTTATCTCTACTCACAGAACTACCATCCCAGTTCAGTGACCACAGGCAACTTTTCTCTAGTTTTAATCCCCTCCAATCCACATTACACATTGCTGCCAAAAAGTTTTTCTAAAGCCAAGTCTGACAATGGTATTCCCCTACTCAAGTTCTCATGACTTCCTATTGCAGCAAATATAAACTTTCCTATTTGACATTTAAAGCCTCAACAACCTGAACTCAAACTACTTTCCAACCATTATTATTCCCCCTCCCCATACTTGGCAGTCAATTAAAATTTTTTTTTCCTGTTCTTCACACACTACAACTCCCATTTCCTGTCCATATGCTTTTGTACTGGTTGTCCTTCATTCTTGAAATATATTGTTTTCTCATTTTCACCTCTCAAAATTCTTAGTTTTTTTTCAACATTCAGTCCAACTACCACCTTCTACATGGAATTATTACAGATTCTCCCCAGTCAGTGGCGCTTTTCTTCTCAAAATTATGTTGTATTTACTTTGTAAATATCTTACGCGCTGCTATATACATGCACCTTGTCTCCCCTAACAGAGAATAAGTTACTTGATGAAAAAGGCCGTTTCAATTTTATCCATGTACACACATTACTTAAGACAGTGAATGGAATGCTGTAGAAACTTTCATAAATGCTAACTTATTGAAGGAGTCAATTTAATATTTTCTACTTCTAGATCTACCCTACATAGCAAGACTATTCTCTAAGTAGACAGGTGTGTGTCTAATTTTTTTTTTTTAAATATAAATCCCTTTTTTTTGTAAAGCCATATTATAGCAAAGCAGCAGATAAAACTAAACAGTGATAAGATAAACTAAAGAGAAATTCCATTGCAAATTTGTTCAGGGATGAAGTTCCAAACAAAATATTATACTACAAAGGCTGAATTTTGTATTAGGTCATTAGAAAATTTTCAAAATCCAAATGACAAAACAGAAAAGAGTTTCAATTTATCTTTTTCTGGAAATATATTCAACAAAGTTAGTTCTTTTGAGTAAAATCTGTCAAGTAAATATCAATGGATACCTATTCATTTATGCCACTAAATACATGAACATAAGTAAAGACACTTCTGAATATGTTTTCAAGAACACAAAACTGGACACTGTTTAATATGCTAATTGCACTGTCAATAAATTTAATCACCATTACTACTTACATGACCTTGAGCAAGCCATTAACCTCATTGTGATTGCTTTTGGCATTTTCTTCTATTTTAGGCTTCAAATAAGAGTGTTTTTTGTGACATTTCTGGGTACACATAGCAAAAAAAGAATCTTTAATTTTCATTTTAGCTACACTCGGAGACAATGGTCGCTCTTAATAATCTAATCTTCAAACAAGAAAAAGATCTACACAGCTATATAATGTTAAAACTGGAATTTCTTTATTCAGAAGGCATTTTAACATTAAGAATTTATAGAACTTCCTTCTTTAAGGAAATGTTATCCATATCTTAGCAACTTTTGAAGATTAAAGGCATGATTCTGTCTTTCTGGGAGTGAAGAATTTAGCTAAGTTAGGTAAATATTATTATTATTATAACTATTATTAACAATCTCAGAGATAAGCAAAATTTTTCACTTATAAAATAGACACACATATACATGTACTAAAATGATGTTCTGATAATTAACCTCCTCAAAATGAGTAATTATAAAAGAATAATTTATGTATTATAAGACTACACTTAGATCTGTGATTTCACTGTTTCCAGAGTTCCTTTCAATTATCTTGGCATGCCTGCCCATAATATACCTCTAGTCTATGTCCCTTCTTTAAAGGGAGGTAATACAACGTAAGGTTATTTTTGATTTTTCCTAATATCAAGAGGGTATCAATGGAAAAATCTCATTATTTACCTATCATTGCTCATCTGTACTACAGGACCAGTGACTTACTTTCTATCATACTTTTACTCCTTTCTTATTGCAAGTTCCTATATAAATGATTTGTCCTACTAATACCCATCAGGGCCTTCCAGGTCTATTTTTAGGACTAGAAGTATACTTTGTAGAACTATACATAAAATATTTAGGAGTGTAATTATCTAGTCCAAATAAAAGTTTCACAACTACTAACCATGAAATAGTGATTTGAAAATAACCCAATTTTTTGAGTGGTCACCTAGAACATTACACACACACATACACTAATACAAATATGCGTGCGTGTAAGCAAGCTTTAGCTTTTCTAGGCAACCCCATAATGCTTACAGGTTTTGTCATCATGCTATCAATCTCTTCATCCTCATCTTCAGAGTCACTGGTAGAATCTTGATTGTTTGCACCAACAGTAGAAACAGGCAATTGAGAAAGAAAGGTCTGGAGTACTCTTAAATACACAAGTAGTCCTTCCTCAGACAGAGTCCCTTTGTAAAACAACCAATTAAAACAATATCACTGAAATTATAAAACACTGGAAAACCCTGGTTAAGTATATTTTTTTCTTATACTCAAAAAGAATTTCTGGCTAGAAATTAAACAGTCCTAAACTTATAAGCATTTATGTATCTTTACTACTGATATTTAAAATAATAATAAAATTATTACCATTAAAAATTGTCAAGAAATGTAACAGTTGGGGCCAGAAAAATGTAGTTCGAAGATTTATAAGGGGTAAAAATAAAAAATAAAAAAGTTTCAGAACCATCTAACCATACTTGAAAATACTTTTCTTTGATCTTTATGATCCTAAAAAAAAAAATTGCCAAATGCTCATACAAAAATCACAAATTTTCCATTAGTGGCACATTCTAAATTAAAACTAATCCACAGACACTGATACATTGTTGATGGAATTGTGAACACATCCAGCCATTCTGGAGAGCAATTTGGAACTATGCTCAAAAAGTTATCAAACTGTGCATACCCTTTGACCCAGTAGTGTTTCTACTGGGCATTCCCAAAGAGATATAAAGAAAGGAAAGGCCTGTATGTGCCAAAATGTTTGTGGCAGCCCTGTTTTGTAGTGCTAGAAGTGGAAAATGAATGGATGCCCACAATTGGAGAATGGTTGGGTAAATTGTATATGAATATTTGGGAATATTATTGCAAGAAAACCAGCAGGAGAATACAGAGAGGTTGGAGAGACTTTGAACTGATGCTATGAAATGAGCAGAACCAGGAGATCATTATATACCTCAACAACAATAGAGGGATGCTGATGGAAGTGGATTTCCCTGACAAAGAGAAGATCTAACTCAGTTTCAATTGATCAAGGATAGAAGAAATAACCAAAGAAAGAAAATGGGAAATGAATGTAAACTGCTTGCATTTTTGTTTTTCTTTCCAGGTTATTTATACCTTCTGAACCAATTCTCCCCAGCAACAAGAAACTGTTCGGTTCTGCACACATACACTGTATCTAGGATATACTGTAACCTATTTAACATGTATGACTGCTTGCCATCTGGGGGGTGGGGAGGGTGGAGGGAGGGAGGGAAAAAGTCAGAACAGAAATGAGTGCAAGGGATAATGTTGTAAAAAATTACCCTGGCATGGGTTCTGTCAATAAAAAGTCATTAAAAATAAATAAATAAATAAAAATTACAACTAATCCATGAGGACATCACTTTTTAAAGAGGTAACAATCCCTTTACAAAGTGATATCTATCCTCCATTATACTCTCCAAACTCCTCTGTTTCCTTAAGCCCCACAGAGGATCAACAGCTTATGGCTAAACTATTTGTGTGTGTATCTCTCTCTGTGTTTGTGTGCGTGCGCGTGTGTGTGTATATACACTATTGTCTTCATACCCAAATATGTTTCGCCAATAGTTAAAACGAAGTAGAAAAGCCATGGTGCTCTGTCACTTTTTTTTGAGTATCTACTCTCTGTTACCACCAGTGCATTCAGAAAAAGTTCATATGGGAAAATGGTTTGTACATCTGTTAATGCTGGAATGATGAAATGAAAAATTTGATCTGTAAAAGGTGCTGCCAGAAACTCCTCTGTGAAGGCTGCAAAAATCTGTTGCCTGCAAAAAAAAATAAAAAGAAAAAATATGATTTGAAACAAAATCAACTTTTCCATAAATTTCCTGAACAAAACTACATTAATATATTTCTATGTAATCCATTAATACTAAATCAACCAAAACTGATCCACCTAATATTACAAATTAGTTTACTATAAAATTAACTAGATTCTATCTTTTCACAATTAAACTGAATACTAGGATTTTTTTTTTCATATTTCTACAGGAACTATTAAGTCTAAGAAAATAGAATGTTTAAGATTTACAAAGGTTTACCTCAAAACAATCCTTTGAGAATAGTAGCATAAATATTACTTTCATTTTATATTTTAGGAAATTCAGCTTCCAAGACTTTGGAAGTATCAAGTAATTGATATGTAATCATACATGATAAGCATCACAGGAAAAGGATGTATACATGATCCCTCCATAGAAGAATTATTTTAGGATCACAAAATCCTAAAATCTTAGACTTGGAAAAAATTGGAAATTATCTATTCCAATCTTCTTTTTAAAGAAAGAAAAGGGGAGGATAGGAAGAGGATTTTGGGAAAATGGTGGAATAGGTTAGATCCCCAGTCACCCTTCTCCCCCCACCCCCAAACAAAACAAAATTGTGCCTCGGTGAATACAGGTGATGAAAAACAAATAAGACTTGGGGCAGAACAGGGATTCTACTGAAAAACCCTGAAGAAATAGTCCAAGATTGAGCCTCAACCAGTATAAAGTATAAACACTTCCAGACTAGCCCCATAGAAATAGCAAGTGGGGAACTTTGAAGCTAGCTGGATTTGGAGATGGCCTCAGCCCAAACCATAGGAACATCATCTCCCAGAAAGTGTGGGGAATCAGGGGTCTGAGTCAAGGAAGATTGAGGGAATCTTTCCTGATAAGGAATTTCAGCTTCAGCCCCATCTAATTCAGCTCTGAGGAAGAAGGATCCAGCACACCTGGTGAGTGCAGAAGCCATGAGGCAGAGAAGCTGCTCTTTGCAGTCATGTGGAGGAAGGTGCTTGATTTGGGGTCCAGGCCAGAGGAGAGAACTTAAGTGAAATCAGAGGCACCATCCCCTACCCCCACCCCAGAATTAGAAGTGGATACACTAATAAGTCCTCATAAAAAAAAAAAAATGTGCAAAGGAAAAAAAACCCAACTATAGAAAGAAGTTTACTATGGTAATAGGGAAGACTAGATTCATCTTCTGAGGAGGAGTAAAAAAAGCTTCTTCTAGCCTAAAGGGTACCTTTACCTGCCCAGAAAGAATTTATAAAAGAATTCAAAAGAGACTAAAAATCAAATGAGAGAGATTGGGGGAAAACTAAAAAGTAAGAATCATCCAAAAAAAAAAAAAAAAAAAAAAACAAGATTATGAAAAGAAAAGTAAACCAACTTCTTAAAAGAAAATGATTCTTAGAAAATTAGAACTGAGGTACAGCTAGTTGGTACAGTGGATAGAGCACCAGCCCTGAAGTCAAGAGGACCTGAGTTCAAATCTGGACCCAGACACTTAACACCTAGCTGTGTGTTCCTTGGCAAGTCACTTAACCCCAATTGCCTCAGCAAAAAAGAAAAAAGAAAAAGAAAAAAAAAAAAAAGGAAAAGAAAAAAGAAAATCAAAACTGAGCAAGAGAAAGCCAGTGAAGTTGTAAGAGACCAAGAAATAACACAACAAAATATAAAGAATGAAAAAAATAGAAGAGAATGTGAAACATACGAAAAACAACAGATTGGAGAACAGATCAAAAAGAAAAAATAATAATTGGACTACCTGAAATCTATGACCAAAAAAGGAAACTTGACACAGTAATATGAGGAATAATCAAAGAAAATTATCCTAAAGTGATAAAGAAGAAAAAGCAGAAATAGGGGGGGGAAAAAATAATCACAGATCTTCACCTCAAAGAGATCCTACCAAAAAAAACCACATAGGAACATTATTGCTAAATTTCAAAAGCCCCAGATCAAAAGAGATAATTTTATAACAAAATAATAATAATAATTCAAACATGCTAGAGCTACAATTGTACAGGATTATTGTTTGTTTTTTAAATCTTTGTTTTTTCTTTTGTGAGGTAATTGGGTTTAAGTGACATGCCCAGGATCAGACAGTGTTAAGTATCTGAAGCCAGATTTGAATTGAAATCCTCTTGTCTCTAGGATGTATCCCTATCCACTGTGCCATTTAGCTGCCCCAAGATTGTTATTAATACTCTTTTAGGTATATGTCTATGTATATGCATGTATTTTGTGTGTATGCATGTATATCTCAATGTAGGTGCATGTATGTGTGCATATTTTGGTGTGTGTGTGTGTGTGTAAATAGATAACCATTTTATCTTTTTTCTATTTTGTTTTTTTCTTATTTTGTACTTAGTTTTAAATAAATCTGTAAATTTTTTTTTAATTTTTCCTTTGTCTATCTTTTTCTAATTTTTTTATTTTTATGTTTACTTTTAAATAAATTAACCTTTTTTTAAAATTTAAGAAACTGAAGTTCTGAATGATAAATTTGCCTTAAAGTCATACAATTAGTGTAGATGTCATAAAATCACAAAATTAAGGCACGTTACCCAAATCTTACCTTGCGCCTTCTGGACAGGAGCTATAAGTAAAGTGCAATGGTTTCAGAATGTTCTCCAATAAAATTTTTGCTATAGGAATTCGAGATGCATCAGAATATTCAATACTTGGTGGAAGCTTATTATTAATTAACAAATAAAGAGACCTGTAATATCCTGAAAGAAACAAAATTACATAATCAAATTTCTAAGACTTAAAAATTAGATTATAAAAAGTTTTCAGTGACTTAGTTTCCATTAGTCTATAATAAGTCTATAAAAAACCCATTTAAAGTAAGTACAGGTTTTTAGAAGCAGTAGTATGTGTTTAAACCGGTATCACCTTTTCTAAACTTTAATTTTTATAAGAGTGGTGTATGTGTATATCTGTGTATCCATACCCATATTTATATAATATATATAACTGTAAGAAGCATCACTTCTTCAAAGCCCCATTTATCCAAACTAAATAATCTGAGTACCATATATAAGGAATGTGACTATAATTTAATGAATGAGGTGTGTCCTGTAAAACTAGTAAACCTCATAATACTTTCGTACAAATTAGAAACCTATCATCATAATTTCACCAAGAAGTTTGACATTGTGTCCATATTGGTATAAAGCTTACAATGCATAATAAATTAATAGAATTATTAAGCATGAAAAGAACCTTGGAAACATCTTAAGTGCTCTAAAAATGTCCCCTATTATATCCATTATTCTACTAGTATTTAGTTATTGTTTGTTTTTCTATAAATTGGGATTTTTTTTGACAGTAAGTACTAAGTCTATTTGATGAAAAATGTGATCAAAAATGCCACATGATTCTTACAGTTCTCTTCAACTAAAACAATAGATATATATCATAATGATTAACAATAGTATCAAGCTCTAAACATGAAAAATAGCAATATAAATACAATGAAAATCCTTGAAGGAGATTTAGAATCAAAGTAAGGGACATAGATGTCCTAGTTGACAACTAATTCAATCTCATTCCACAAATAAGGAAACTAAAAAGTTAAACAGTTAAGTAATTCACCCAAAGTTACCTAAATAGTGAATCACAGAGCTGAAATTTTAATTTATTTTCTCCCCTTAAAGATTTTGTCATGACATTAGATAGGTAAATGAATAATGACTTTAGGTCGATATGTCCTTTGCTGTCCATAATAAAAACAAAATACTAAGCTAAATAAAACACTGTACTGATGTTGGGCATTTTATATTCTTACATAATATTAAACACCCATATGTAAACAGAAATCTAAAAATAATGCAGGATTTAATTATAAAATCACTTTTGATGTGGCATTGTATTTATTACATTTGAAACCAGAAAAAAAAAAAAAGCTAAACACAATACTTTTTCGCAAAGAGAGTATAAAAGTCAAAATAGCTGCTGAATTTTTAAGAGAACACAACTATGCTTCAAAAGAATCACATTTTAATAATATTTACATTATCAAATCCATTTGTTATGAACACCATTAGAATATGAAATATACAAACTGAAAGTATAAGTTATAATGGGTACCCCCCAAAATACACAAAGTATAAAATGCTACAGTTTTAAGCACTAATAGTTTCAGATAACAATTTATGTTTTAAAGGATAACTGAAAAGAGCTATACTACAAAGAATTTTGAAAACAGTTTTAATTTAGTTATATCAAATGAGGCAGCATGACAAAATGGAAAAAAAAAGTAGTCAAGTGCTGAGTTTGAATCAGATGCCAATTGTGTGTGACAAAAGGGAAATGACAATCTCTTGCAAACTTGGGTGTTCTACAGGGGTAAAAGTTGTACTATATACCTCAATGAAACTAAAACAAAGCATTATTCTCCTTCCTGGCACTATTCATTCTTATATTAAAACATAAACCTAAACATACACTGAAAATATACACTCAAATAATATTGTTTGTCATCCATACAACTTGATTTTTATTATACTAACACTGAAATGCTATATAAGTGTAGTGGGGGGGAGGGGGGGAGATGAATTTACTCAATTTAGCTTTTTACTGTCTAATTAAAAAAAATTCTTGCAAAATTTTATTTTCATTATTAATTCTAACAGTTATTTTCCAATCATATCAACACCTTTAAGAAATATCCCTAACTCACATGTTAAGGAGAACTCCTTTAAAGTTTGTTGACACTCTAGCTGATTTACCAAATGGAACTTTTTTTTTAACCTTGAAAAATAAAAAAAAACCAAATTTGTACACTTTAAGTATTTTAGGAGAAGCCTTACTAGAGACAAGTCAGACATAAATTAGCATTCCCAATTCCTGACACATTATTGTTATTGTGCCATTCTTTCAATAAGGCTTTCTTTTATCAGGTCTACTTTAAAAAAAAATACTAATCTATTAAACAAAGGTGTATAATATCCTGTAATCAGGATATTAATAATCACACACACACTATGGCATGTGACATATATGTAATAGTTTGTTAGATGTGTATGAAATAAATATAGTTTGTACATGTAGTATGCATTTTAAAATTTTTAAACATTTGTTTAAATGTATGGAATATATATTACATAATATACATAAATATTGCCTGTGTATTTAAAAACACATATAAATGTGTGTATTTACTATCTCTTGCATGTGTGTTTGTGTGTTATATCTACAATAAAAGTGATCATGGGAATTCACATCCATATAGTGTTTTCTGGTTTTCAAAGCATTATATACTTTATAAAGTATCATTATCCTCATATTGCAGATAAGAAAACATGCTTAAATAGCTTAAATTCCTTGTCCTAATTATATGACTAAAAAATGACAGTAGAGTCAAGACTAGCATCTAGGTGTCCTCTCTAACACAGCAGGCTGCCTCTCTGAAATTAATTCCCTTAAATCACAAACAGAAATCAGTCTCATCTCTTGAAAGTTACAGTGTATTTTGAATCCTTTTAGCCAAAATTGAAAATATGAACAGAATCTGGAGTAGTAAACATTGCCTCATTTCTAATATAGAAAGAAAATAAATCTGTGACTTCTCTACAAAGCAAAGGTCAAAATTTTACATCTTACATAGTACTCTCTTCAACAAAAGATGTTCAAAAATTCTTTTACAAGATAATGATTCTAAAGCAGTGTTTAAATAGAATTTATTCAAATCTATTTTTAAATGTGGTTAGATGATATAACCTTCATTTATTTATACATATTAAAAAGACTATAGTACTCCTATATTACCTATTACTGACCTTTTTGAATCATGTAGTGCAAAATTTGTTCAATTAATGATGCCACATAGCTGGCATCTTGCAAAACAGATAAATATGTATTCTCAGATGAAAATACTTCAAGCATTCTCATAGGAAGTGCAACATTCAAACTGTCATCATTACAGTTCTGTAGTAACCTGTAAAGGAAACAGAATTAACACATTTACTAAACAGCAGGAACTCAATCATATGTAACAAAAAAGTATCTCTGACTTTCTAAAATTCAGAATATGTTCATCTTCTATTCCAGACTACCCTTCCAAAAGACATATATATATATATATATATATATATATATAAATATAAAGACATATATGTAATATATATAAACATATGTATAAATATAAAAAGACATATGTAATAAATATATAGTTTGCTAGAGATGTTTGTAAGCTCATCCTGGCCCAAAATTTTGCTTCCCCCCACTCCAAAATTTTTAAAGAAAACTAAAGTATCTGGGGCAGCTAGGTGACACAGTGGATAGAGCACCAACCCTAAAGTTTGGAGGACCAGAGTTCAAATCTGGTCTTAGACATTTAACAATTCGTAGTTGTTAAGTGTCTTAGCAAGTCACTTAACTCCAACTGCCTCAGGAGAAAAAAGAGGAAAAAAATAAATAAATAAAATAAAATCGAAGTATCACCTACAGTTATGAAGCTATCCTCCGAGATGATCAAGAAGAGAATCAAAGAAAATAAGGAAGGCAAAAATAGTGACATTAAATTGTTTTTGTATATACTTTCTTTTGAAAAATAAATTAAAAAAAACCCACAAATTTTTTCTTGATAGTTTTTACTACTTTATATTTTTTTCCTCTAATCATTTTGTTTTCCCTTTCAAAGATTTTATTATGGATGCAGCCCACATTCACAAGATTACAGGATTTAGAATTAAAGGAAACTTTAAAATCAACACCCATTGATTACAGATGAGGAAACTGAAATTCAGAGAGGTTTAGGAAGCTTCCTTAAGATCAAAAAAGTTAGTAAAAATGGTACAACTGGGATTTAAAACCAGGTCTTTTGACTTGAAATTCCAATAGTGAGGTCTCCTGCCTTAAAAGTTTGGGCAGGAGCAAGAACCTCAGCAGCAGCAATGAAGCAAGGGTAGAATGAGTAAATAGAGGCAGAATTCAGAAGAAATGCCTTTGCTGGAACCTCAGAAAGCATCACAGCCACCACTTATAGATAGGCAGCAGCAGAGAAGCCAATGTAGCAAAAGTGAACTTTAAAAGAAGACAAGAACAGAGCCCAAAGGTGTTGAGGATACATTCACTATCCCTCTAGAATTCAGGGGTCCTCAAACTACGGCCCATGGGCCAGTTGCAGCAGCTGAGGACGTTTATTCCCCTCACCTAGGGCTATGAAGTTTCTTGTTTTTACTATAGTCCAGCCCTCCAACAGTCTGTGGGATAGTGAACTGGCCCCCTATTTAAAAAGTTTGAAGACCCCTGCTCTAGATGCTCAGTGTGGAATGCAAAGATCCAGATGACATGATACTAGTTGGCTAGAAAAGCCTCATGTTAGTAAATGTGCTTTGGACTAGCATTGTTAATCTGCATCTGTTCTTTGGAGAGGAATGTACAAATATTTTGCATTTCAACAGAATGACATATGCTACTGTGGAATAAAGTATATTAAAGAAAACTTGATTTTAAACTACCTTCTGGAAATGATCTATCCAGATGCTTGTTTCCAGATAATTGAGAAAAACATCAAGATCCCTGACCCCAAAAATCTACTGGAAATTTGTTTATCAGTGTCAAAGTCAGAACCTATCTGCCATAATACTGCTAGCTAACTATCATATGATTATTACTAACCACATCAAAAATGTTGATCAATTGGCAAGAAAAACTTACAAATTAATAAATGTAATAAGAAATGTGAAAGTAACAATTGTGCCAATGTTGAGCATTTTGAAAACACCTTTGCCATGGAAATGCATGTTTGTGCATTAAAGTCTTTAATTCTATGCAGCTTCTATATCAAGGAAAAGACAACATATATAAATTAAAACATGTAAGACAAATATACAGAAGATTGTGGGTAATCTTGGAGTGAATACTACTAGCAGTAAGGATAGAAACAAAAAATTCAGAAAATTAAAATACTAAAGCTGAAAACAGAATATTAGGTGCAATAAATATGCAGCATTTTCAGTATGACTTTTAGGTCACTAATACCAATTGATGTTTTAATGGACTGAGCTTCTACTCTAACAATAACTCAGGAAAAGTATGGAATTTAAGAACCTAGTCTAACTATAATCTATAAAGAAAAGAAATGTGTCTGTTCTTCCTCTGTCATTTCACCACAATGTTTATTGTAGTTCTGTAGTACCAGAAAATCTTTATTGTTAATTCATTACTTCAGTATAAAAAATGATAGAAAAAGGACCAATTTAATATAAATATAAATTATAGATACAAAGCAATGCTATGATCTCAAAAAGTCTGAAAAACAATTACTGTTATTCTAAAATACCAAGCATTTGAATAATATTTTAAAGATTATTATCTTCAAAGACACATTAGTTACAGTAAATATGAGTAGCATTTGTTTTGAAATTCTTTGAAAAGCAACAGAAGGGAAGATAAGAACACCTTTTTATATTTGAGCTCAATAAATGTTTCAAACTAAACCATCCATCTTATGGTTCCATCTCAACTTTTTCATTCCCACTTTCTGTTTACCTGAGAAGAAACTGTAATAAGATTGTATAAACGGACTCTCTGGAAAGACCAAGAAGTCCCAAAGAAATATGTGTCATCTGAGGACAAAAGAAATTTGTTTCTGGAGGCGGCTAGGTGGTACAATCAGTAGAGCACCAGCCCTGAAGTCAGGAGGACCCGAGTTTAAATCTGGTCTCAGACACTTAATCCAGCTTAACTGTGTGACCCTGGGCAAGTCACTTAACCCCACTTGCCTCAGCCAAAAAAAAAAAAAAAAAAAAAAAAAGAAAGACAGAAAGACAGAAAGACAGAAAGACAGAAAGACAGAAAGAAAGAAAGAAAGAAAGAAAGAAAGAAAGAAAGAAAGAAAGAAAGAAAGAAAGAAAGAAAGAAAGAAAGAAAGAAAGAAAAGAAAAGAAAAGAAAAAGAAAAGAAAAAGAAAATTTGTTTTTTAAGAGCAGGCCTAATTAAATAATTGATTTGTATAAGCTTTCCAAAATAAATAAATAAATAAATAAAGGTCTAGCATTTTAAAAAGACTGAAAGGATTTTAAAAATATTATTAAATTTTATATTTATGTCTGATGTTCATGCATATTCAGAGCTGTGCATAAAGATCAAATGCAATTCACAGTTCACTGCTAAATTAAATTTAAAAGACATAAAAGTTAACTAGGGTTTTTACAATTCACATATGTATATTACAGCAAAAAAAAAAAAGAAAGAAAAAGAAAAAGAAAAAAGAAAAGACCTATCTTAAAACAACAAATAAAACTCCAATAGGGACTTTAAACAGTGACAAAAATGTCACTGCAAAGATACCTTCAATCACACAATGAACCAATTTCTTCTTTATGTGGAAATCCAGGGATCTAAAAAGCATTTCCATGGATTCCTCAAAATAAAATATAGTCATTTCAGATATGTCTCTGTCTACATTTTATAATTGGGGGCCCTGTCCAACACTAATTTTTTTTTCAAAGACTCAAAAAGATTTCATTTTTAAGCCACTGTCCTGAAAAGATAAGACACAAACTCTTAAGGAAAAGATATTAATATATTCTATTATAATCACTGTTAAATGATAAGAACTTTACCTGCAACATAAGCCCAATAGCCTCTTTATTTGAAATAAGCAGGTAAGTCTGTCAGGACCATCCAGTTGCTTAAGGAACTGAGAATTTTGTTTAATTAAATTCTGACACATCCATATCTGAAACAAAATGCATACTTAAAATTAATAAAAATATTTAACCACAATTTTTATGTTCCTGTAATTTTCTGGATATATTATAAAGCTCAACAAAATTAGAAGTGATATAAATCACCTATAGCCATATAAATCTATTAAAAAATGAGTTCATACTTACTAAACAAGTATAAAGTTTTTATCTTAAAATAATATATAAGCATAAATATTTCCAATCTATAAATTTATAGCAATGTTTTTAGTAAATGTGATAAAAACAACCAATCTTAGACTTGTTAACAAAGAAGTCTTTACTTCATGTGTTAGAAAGGTAATTCAATATTTTAATTAGCTGATTAATACTTCAACTTTAAAAGGCTATTTGAAAATATTTAAAGATTTTGTAAAGTTTTATGTAGAAACTTACCAAACGTTTTGAATCTTCATTCTGTTTATAAAAAAACAGAAGCTGCCGAACTAAAAGGGTCAGGTTGGGCCCATTAGCAACAGAAAAAGATCCACCAGATTGTGCCAAATTAGCACACTGATCAAATTCACTTCTTTGGATAGAATACTTTAAAAAGAAAAAAAGTACAAACTTTCAATTATGTCCTGAATTAATTTTAAACTATTTTTATTACTATGGGGAATATTAACAATTAAGTTGCTATTACTTTTAATTTATCTTATCTTTAGAAGTTCAATAAAAACTCAGTGTAATACAAGGCTCTTAAATACCTACTAAAACATAATTATCCACAGCTTCCTTCTATTATCAGCTCTGTTTATATGTAATTTTAACCTGTTTATATTTTGTTATCTGCATTCAAACTGTTGCTAAGCAATAAAAAAAAAAAAAAAACCTACCTCATAAAATCTTAGGAAAAAATATCTTGTATTATTCTGCTTTCACTTATACTTTCATGCAAAAATAATTACAAAGTATTTTAAAGTTAAAATTAAAAATATCTTAAAGATGACATCATATAAACAACACTTCTGATGTTAAAATCTTAAATCTATTCTAGTGAAAATTTGTTTTTAAGGAAAAAACATAACTCTTCACTTACATTTTAATAGACATATTAAATGAACATAACGAGTAGTAACCAAGGCATATCAAAATAAAAGATTACACATTTTCTCTTAAATATTTTATAGTATTAAAAATACTTACTTGCTGTTTTCTGTCCCTATAACCTCGAACAAAGGACTGAATAATTATTGCATTTTTCAGCCTTCTCCTTTCTTCCTAAATAATTAAAGAAAAAATCATTCAACTGGTAGGAACTGAAGTGACTATAAAGTGACTATAAAAATAATACAGATACTAATACTCCTTTCTTTTTAGAAATGTTTAATAATTTCAGAGAGACTTCATAAATGTGATCTCATATTTTATTCTCACCAGAACCCTGTGAGGTAGACAAAAGAATTATTAATATTCCTATATTATACATTTTAAAAATAAGGAATCTAGATTAGAGAGATTAACTGCTTTGACCAAGGTCCTACCATACCAAAGCCAGTATGGGAATACTACTGCTAATTCTTCTTAATCCTCCTGAAAGAAGTCACATTATAATGTTAATTGAATCCAGTAAAAATTAATATTGTCTAATCTCAACTTACCTCTCCACAGCAATAGTTCTACTCTTCTGTAACTGACTGTATAACTCTCTTAGGCCTCTATTCCAAACTCCTAAGTCACCTATACTCTCTCTTCCACCAATCCACTCAATAGAATTCCTTGCCTCATACTTTACCAAGGAAACTGAAGCAATCCTTAATGAACTTTTTTTCTCCCAAATTCTACATATTAAAGACTTTTATCTGAACTTATTATTTATTCCCTCAAATCCTCTATCTGTAGAGTATAGGTGGTAACTTCCCTATTACCACCATCCTAATCACACAGGCTCATGACCTGGCAGGGTTGTTCTGAGAATCAAATGAGATAATATTCTAAAGTATTTAGCCTATTGTCTGGTACACAGTGAGTGATTAATAAATGCTTATACCTTTCCATTTCCTCACACCTTTTCAATCTCTCCACTGATTCTGCCATCCAGTGACACTAGGCTCAAGTTACTCCCACAGATTCCATTTTCCCAACATTGGCTGTCCTCAACCTTGGATTCTTTCTGTCCCCATATCTTACCTCATAGCTTCCTTGGTTCCTTCCCAGTCCCACCTTTCACAAAAAAATCCTTCTTGTCCTGCTCAATCTTAGTGCCCTCCTTTTGATACTGTCTCCAATTTATCTTGCATCTTTTTTGTTTGTATATGTGTTTGCATGTTATATCTCACACACTCACATACACACACACAGCTCCTAAAGGTCCCAGACAGGAAGAACAGGGGAACAGTAGTGGTGAAAGGAGTAGGTTACTTTTCTTTGTACCCCTAGCCTTTAACATAGTGTCTGGCACATAAATTAGTACTTATTAATGCTAACTGATCCAATCTCACTTCCCATTTCTCCTACTTTGCTCTGATAACTATGAAAGAAGTGACTCTTGCCACTGCAAGCTCATCCCTTTGGAGAGCTTGTTGTATTATCTCTCTCTCTATTCAGTGTACTTCTGCTACAAATGTGCTCAGTTCTTCCTCATCATTTAAAAGAGAGAGAGAGAGAAATGCAAATTAAGATAATTCTGAGGTACCACTTCACACCTCTCAAATTGACTAAGATGATAGGAAAAGATAGTGATGAATGTTGGAGGGGATGCAGGAAAACTGGGACACTGATGCCTTGTTGGTGGAGTTGTAAACTGATCCAACCATTCTGGAGAGCAATTTGAAACTATGCTCAAAAAGTTATCAAAACTGTGCCTACCCTTTAATCCAGCAGTGTTTCCACTGGGCCTATATCCTAAAGAGATCTTAAAGAAGGGAAAGGGATCCACATGTGCAAAAATGCTTGTGGCAGCCCTTTTTATAATGGCAAGAAACTGGAAATTGAATAGATGCCCATCAGTTGGGGAATGGCTGAATAAATTGTGGTATATGAATGTTATGGAATATTATCGTTCTTTAAAAAACGACAAGAAGGATGATTTCAGAGAGGCCTAGAGAAATTTACATGAATGAGGCTAAGTGAAATGAGCAGAACTAGGGGAATCATTGTACATGGCAACAACAAGATTATATGATCATCAACTATGATGGACTTGGCCCTTTTCAACAATGACGTTATTCAGGCCAAGTCCAATATGCTGAAAAATTACCCATGCATATGTTTAGTATATAAAAAGCTATAATTAAAAAAAAAAAAAAAGGAAAAGAAAAAGCTATTATTTTTTTTTAAGTCTAACTTAATATGGTCATCTCCTTAACTTATCCTTCCACAACTTAATTTTTTGGCCAAACTCCTAGAAAAAACCTATCTACACTGTCTCTTCTTCCTTACCTCCCACTTAGTTATACGTCAACTGAAATTATTCTCTCCAAAATTACCAACAATCTCTTAATTAGTAAATTTAATGGTCTTTTTTCAATTTTTCAAATGCAGGTTGTATAGAGTATCCTCAGGGGAAAAAAAACTCTCATTCCTCAGAGAATGGAAACTATCTGGAAACCCACAGGATCCAGTTCTACCCCTTATCTCTAGCTAAGTCCGATCAGGAACCCCAGTATAATGCTAATACCCTCCACCTCCTTAGGCAGGCTACAGAAGATCAATCTCATGGATCTCTGCAGCAGTGGAAGGGGTAGGGGCCAAAGAGTGAAAAGGGAATTCAGAAAAGAGAAAAAAATACTCAAAAGAACAAAACTCAAAGGAAAATATTCACTGCCAGATAAGTCAGAAGAAAAGCTCAAAAACACACAAGGATAGGTTAAAAAAAAGTCAAAGTACAATGAAAAAGTCATTATATATTGTGAAGAAAAATTAAACAAAAACCACTCATCAAAGAGATCAGCAGAAACTCCAGAAGGATTGAAAAGAGAAATTGTTTGATGATTAGTATATGAATAAAATTAGTTCAGAAATCAAGAGCTCTCAAAAATTTTAACAAAACAAAAATAATACAGAACTTAGAAAACAAGATCATCTTTCCAAAGAAGTAGAGACTCTGAACAAGAAAATGACAAATCTGAAACATATGGAAAAAAACTTAGCAAAAACCCACTAATATTATTAGAACCTAAGCTTTGCAGTATTGAAGGACATTAATGGGACTGAGGCTCACTGTATCTCTTAAGGTGATGTTATTATTGCAACTGTTTGGGGTTTAGGGAACTGTACTCATATAAGACAAAAAATAACAAATAATGTGTGTTCTGAATGTCCTACTGACTTCCCATTCCCTCATCTTTCTCTTTTCCTCAGACTTCCATCCCCCGAGACATAATAATATTGAAATTAAGTAAATTAATAATCTTACAATGACCTGTAAGTGTTCAAATGAAAAGAAGACGTAGCAAACTTCAAACAAAACAAATTGATGTAGCAAACTTCATTGTTTTCTTATTTTAAGAAATTGCTAATCACTCCAGCCTTCAGCAGCCACCAACCTGATCAATCAGCAGCCATTGACATCAAGGCAAAACCCTCCACCAGCAAAAACATTACATCTTGCCAAAGGTTCAGATGATGGTTAGCATTTTTAAGCCAATACAGTAATTTTTAATTAAAGTATATAAAATTTTTTAGCTATACCACTCACTGCACATTTAACAGATTACAGTATATTGTAAACATAGCTTTTATATGCACTGGGAAACAAAAAAATTCATGTGATAAGTCACTTTACTGAAATAGTTTGGATACAAACCAGCAACATCACCAAAGTATATCTGCACCTATCTTCTAGACAAATAAGCAAGTTAGTCAATAACTTTCCTCTTTTTCTATTCTGAACCACAAAAAGGAGGCAATCCTTTCAACTGTGGTGGAGAGGCAGAAGGTGGAGGTGTTTTCCAGCTGTTGTTGTAAGGAATACCCAAGTTCATATCTCATCTTTGACACCTCATCTGATCAAGTGACCTCTGCCATTTCAGATTCCTGAGCTGTACAATGGAAGTAATAATACCCATTTCTTTGTAATGTTAGATTCCCAAATAAGATCAGCAAACCTAGAAGTGCCATGTCAGTTATCATTAAGAAACTACATTTTAAAACATTTTCCCAGATGTTTCCTAGTAGAAAAGCACATGTAATTAAAAGTAATATAATATAATAAGTAATATAATTAACCATTAGCCCCAGTTCCCAGTCTGTGTCTGAAGTTCCTAGCACCTTGCAAACAATGGGTACTTATTAAATATCTGTTTAATTGGTTTGAAAGTCAAACAAAATTTAAAATGTATATACATCTATGACAAGTAAATATAATGCAAAGATCTTTATAAAACCTGTTTTACCTCTCTTTTCCTTCTTTCCTCCTGAGTACGATGCAAGAGAGATGCCTTTTCTTCCTAAAACCAAAATACAAAAGAGAAAAGTATTATTTTTTGCTTTCAAATATCTCTTTATAAAAATCACAAGACTTGAGCTAGAAAGACCTATCCAGTAAATATATTCAACAATTTTTTTTAAAACACTATCACATTTTTTAAAGCTTTCAAATTCTACTCTATCATACAGATATGAATGACAGAAAATGCTCATTTTTACAGAATGTAAAATTAAAGCACAATACAGAGGAAAAAGCAAATTAGAGGTTTTGTGTTTCAGTGGTTTTCTAATAACATCTGATGACTCTAAATAGAGTCACTGAAAATTATTTCTTCATATAAGTAAAAATGGAATTCTTAACAATACTAGTCAAGAGTTGCAAAGAATTTAGGCAAAACAATAAATTATCCAAGACAATCCAAAAGATGGGTTTAAAAAAAAAAAAAAAAAAAGATGACACTTGACATACGGAGGAGTATGCTGTGTTAGGCATACAAAGGAAGTAAAAAACAAAAGCCAAACCTCTCTCTCTCCCCACCCCCTTCAAAAAGCCCCAGTTCTCAATTCACAGTTTAATGGGGAAAACAACATGCAAACTACTATACAACTTTGTACAAACAATATAGATACACTATAAGCTCAGGACAGTCTCAGAAGGAAGATACTAACATTAAAGAGGTCCGGGAAAGGTTTCTTGCGAAAGATGGGATTTTAGCTGAGACAGGAAGCCAGGAAAGCCAAAAGGAGGCAGGAGAAGAAAATTTCAGGCTTACAGGGCAGCCAATAAAAACGAATCAGTTGGAAAATGGATGAAGTAAGGAGTAGTAAGGAGGCCATAATAACTGGATTGCTTTGGAATAAGATAAAACTGGAAAGATAGGAAGGGTCCAGATTATGAGGCACTTAAAAAAAAGCCAATTTTATATTTGATCTTGGAGAAAATAAGGAGTCACTAGAGAAGCACTAGAGAAGCACAAGAAAGCACAAGAGAAGACATTAAGCAAAAACAACTTATGAAAAGAGTATTAGTGGACAAATTAACCCATTTAAACCTGTTTCTTTGTGGACAAAAAAACAAAACACAGAAATAAATGAGTAATTTATAAAATTTCAAATTGGAGTCAAATAAATATTCCTAATTTTTATTTCTTTTGTCTGTGAATATAAAGTTAATGCTGGCTTCAGGAATACATTCCAAATACTTAATTTGTATTTATAAACCTGCTCAATGCAACCAATTAACAAGCCTTTAATTAAATGCCTTCTATATGCCAATACAAAGATAAAAGCAAAACAACGATTTTTGCCCTCAAGAGGCTAATCCAACACAATCCCAAAGGATTCTTGTAGAAAAATGTTACCCACCTCTTAAGAAAGAACTGACATTTGTTCTTTTGTTTTGAGTCTTTTTATACAATGACTAATATAGAAATGTTTTATGTGATTATCACATTTATAACCTGTAATTGAATACTTAATGTCTCAGGGAGGACAGGTGGAGGAAGGGATAAAACTTGGAAAACCAAAGTTTTAAAAGTGTTTTAATATGTAATTGGGAGAAAATTATATATATGAAAAAATACATATGAAACAAAAAGAGTCCATTGCAAAGACATGAAATACTTTTTTTAAAAAAAGTAGGCAAGGGGCAAAAACCAAAAAACCTAAACAATCCAATGAAACAAATATGAAGGCTTTCTTCCCAGATTAACAGAAGAGGAAATAGAATACTTAAATAATCTCCTTTTAGAAAAAAAGAAATTCAATAATCAATGAACTTCCTAAGAAAAAATCTGCAGGACCAAATGGATTTACGCACTAGGTAACAAAGCACAACAATTAGGCCATATGGTTGGGCCCCAGAATGAGAGAATACATGCAATAAAAGTAACTGGAAAGATAAACTTAGACCAGATTGTAGAAAGTTTTAAATGCCAACCTATGGTTTTATATGTGCTCCTTCAAATAATCAGAAGCCATTACAATTTAGAAATAGTGACTCAGTCAAACTTATGAAAAAATCTTTGGCAGACATAGGGAAAAAATTGTTTTCAGTTCAATGGGACTGAAAGGGAAAGAGCCTTGAAGTAGGATCAATTAGAAGGATATTACAAGAAGTAATAAGGGCTAGATTATAGTAGCTAAGAAATAAGATCTGGCAACTGACTAGATATGTAGGATGAGTGAGAGTGAGGAAGTCAAGGATTGTGATGACCACATATTTTAAAATCAGCCAGCGTCAAGAATTCAGGTTAAGGGAAAATTCTAGATCTTTATTCTTTGGGGAGGTGAAGGGGGATGGGGATAAGAAGTGTGAGCAGCCGCTACACGAACTCAAACCAGCAGTCTCTCTGCCTCTATCACTCCACCCCTCAAAATTGTCTCTCCATCATTTCCCATACAACACATCAAAACTTGCACAAAGAGTGGGCGGGGCCATTCTTTCTCCAAGGATATATTAATAGAGTATCTTCCAATTGCTATTTCACCTCACATGCTTGGGACCTGAGGGCATCAACTCAAGCTTCAGCCCATTACAAAGGATGACACTCAAGGTTTCAAATCTGAACGACTAGAAGGGACGGTAATACCCTTGAGAGAAATAGATTAAAGAACCATTGGGCAGTCAGTACCAGGCACCCAAAATTACTTTTCTGGAGGCAGCTTTCAATCTGGTCTGAGGAGATAATAAACAGACATAGGCATTACTTTAACAAAGTCAGGTCAAGATAGACTCTAAGAATTTAGTATCTGAAAGAAATTGTCTGAAGAGCTAATACCTGTACAGAGCCCTTGATAACAATAAGTCATTAGATGTTAGAAGGATCAAAGTATCAAAGGACTGGGAATTAGAAGGGCCCTTCAAGAACATTTAGTCACTGGGTTGTTGTAAAGCAATTATTTATAAATCTTAAAATGCTAGGTAAATGTGAGTTATTATGAGACCTAGTATAGTATAGAAGAAAAAACCCTGAACTTAAAATCTTAGGAGACTTGGGTTCAAATACTGCTTCTAGGCACATCTCTCTAAAAATCTCAACTTGATGACATCTGTAGAACCTACTACTTCAAATGAAATAATAAGCATCATACAAAACTCAATCAAGAAGTATCTATTACACAGCTATATCCCAGGCACTGAGCTAAGTGCTGGAGAGATTTTTTTTAAAAAGGAAAAAAGAATCCTCCACAAAATATAAATATAAACAGGGACTTAAAAGATTAAATACAGAAAAGATGGAAAGTGACCTTAGAGCTGAGGGTACCAATAGCTATAGACACTAGGAAAAGCCTCTTATAAGAAATTGACATTTAAACTGAATCTTGAAACATTACATAAAACCCATTAAAAAGTCTTTGATCAAACTGCAGAAAACTTCTAAAGCTTACAAGTAACATGTAATTTTTATAAAGTAAAAAATTTTACCTAATAGGAAATTATTTTAATAATTTGTCCTACTAAAAGAAAAAATTATATAAACATGTTCAAAAAAATTTGTTTATTTCAAATATCATTATGTATAGTAAAAGAGATGAAGATTTTTAAGTAAACTAAACTTTGGAAGTGTACATCTAGGAAATCCACATCCTCTTATGAAACATTCCTTAGTATCATTATCAGACATTAAAAGAGATTGAACTGAATCAATACATAAGAGAAAAACAGTTCTCTGAGTCAGGAACTGAGGATCCTATTCAGCTGCTAATAAAAATACTTTGAAATAGTTTTTTTCATTTATATGCATAAAAAAGTTGTTCACATGTTAACAAAACCCTGCAATTCTTTCTTAGGCCTTCAGATTCACAAGAAAGCAGAAAAGTATCAGAAAGAAGAGAGGATTTGGAGTCCTACAACATGATGAATTTGTATTTGATGTCAAAGCAAAAACCAGATACATTACAATAGACAAGTCCCTATACTTTTCTGACATCGTCTCCTTGTATATAAAAGGAGACTTGCATTAACCTCACAAGACTGTTGAAAGAAAAGCATTTTGTCAGAGGAAAAAAAAAGAAATGATTGGGATTGTGAGAGAATAAGCACAGTAATGCACAGTGAGTGAAGCTATGAAATGGGTCCACTATTCTAGAAAAAATTTAGTATTATAACCCTAAAGCATGAAAATATACATATCCTATGACCCAGCAATACTATTGTTAGGCACGTAGCAAATGAAGGCAAGGACAAAGGGAAAGGATTCAAATAAGCAAGACAATTTTACATCATTACTTTTATTGTAGCAAAAACCTCGCAAACACCACAAATCTTATAACTGAATACTGCAATCTGTAGAGTATAAATATAACAAAAATTTATTCTAATTATAAATGAATTGATACAGTGAAATGAAGAGAACTAGGAGAATAAGATACACAATGACAATATGAAGAAAAACAACTTTGAAAGAACTCAGAACTCAGCCAAAATCATAACTAATCATTTCAAAAGACTGATGAAGAAAAATATACCATTCAGATAGGTAGCAGGTCACAGATAGATAGCCTTAAAATTAGAAAGGCCTGAATTCAAGTCCGGATTCTGACATAGTGACTGTGTGACCCCGAGGACAAGGCACTTAACCTACTTAAGTGTTACAGGTAAACTCCCTAAGACAAATTCAAACAGTTATTTGATCTGCATTAGACATATTTGGTCCAAAAAATAAAAAACCAACAAAAATCATTTTAAAGAGCAATTACCTTCTTAGAGAAATGATAGAATAGAGGTACAGAATTAGACATGACCAACTTTGAATTTGTTATTTGATTAACTAGATTAGTTAGGAGAGAACTTTTAATTTGTACAGGGGAGTGGGTAAAAATAGATCTAGAGAGGGGAAAAAGAGAGAACAAGCACATCAAAAAATATTTTAAATGTACATTAAGAAACAAAATGCAGACAGGGACACAAAAATTACTACCTTGCTAAACCTTATATATTTCTTTAAAAAAAACAAAAAAACTTATTTACTAAAAGTTTATAATTTTACGTAATTCTCTTCCCTTTTCTTTATATCTTGAAATAACTATTAATGACAGCTAAATTCACAAAAAAAATAGGGAGAGAGGAATCACTTTGGTAATGATGTTTTAGCTAATGTAATAATAATAATAATAATAAAACCCATGTAGCACCCATATTAGCTACATGGGTTTTATTATCATTATTATTATTATTACTTTAGTTAAAACATCACTACCAATGCTGGAGAGATGTGAAGAGGGAAAACATGCAGTTGGGTACCCTTACAAATACCAGTGAGTCAGATGACATTAAGAAAAAGCATGAAGAGTACAGAATCTGGAACCTCGGAACCTGGATCCAAAGCCCAATTTTTTTGCTTACTACATGTGTATAAATCATTTTAAGTTTTTTTTATCTCAGTTTCCTCATCTAAAAAATGAGATGACTGAACTAGATAATCTTTAAGGCCTTTTCAAATTTTACATCCTAAATCTAAATCCTAAATATTTTTGGCTTCAGTAAAATGAGCAAAACCAAAAGAATGCTCTATAGAATAACAATACTGTTTTAACAATAGTTTTGAATAAATAAGTGAATATAGAAAACACTATCTGCATCCAGAGAAAGAACTGATAAATACATGTATGTGTATATACAGACACACATATATTTGTGTGAAGACTGAGTTAGCATCCCAGATGCCTTAGAATCAGCTGGAGTCAGGATAAGGGAAAGTCCTTGGTCTTTATGGGTAGAAGTGAATTGGATGGATGCAGGATCTCCCCAACATCTCCTCTTCATCTCCCGCCCAGAAGTCACTCTGGCTTGTCTTACTCCATCCTTTAATCCCTCCTACAATTCTCTGTATACACCAAAAGATTGAACCAGCACAGAATAGTGAGAAGGGACATTTTCCAAGCATATGCTAATAGAGTATTGTACAATCGGTAGTTAGCCTTAAGTGCTTGGTTGTCCGACCTCAGTGCAAGAGGTTTCAGCCCTTTACACATTTGTGTTTGATGGTTGTCACCAAGGGGAGTACGGTGGAAGTAAAGGAAAAAAAGCAATTTAGATGATAACTATTATATCTTTCACGGGAATAGCAATTATACCTAAAAGAGCTGCAGTTTCATGTGCAATCATCTTTTTAAAATTCATACTTTTAAATTTATTGTTTAAAAAATAAAAAATTTTAAAATATATTAGAGAAATACAAATTAAAACAATTATGAACTTATACCTCATACCCATGAAAATGACAAAGACAACAAAAAAAAATATTAAAGAGGCTTCAGGAAACTGTCTAAAAAGACATCAAATTCTACATACCCTTTGATGATACCACCATGAGGCTTATTCCTCAAAGAGAACAAAGAAAAGAAAAAAGATTGCTATGTATAAAAAGATTTACAGAAACTTTTATTGTAGTGGCAAAAAAGTGAAAACTAAGGCAGTGGCAACTAATTTGGGGATAGGCTGAATATACATGATAGAATATAAAAGCAAAGAGATGAAGTGAAGATTTTATGATCTGATACAGAAAGAAGTGAATTATTAAGACTAGTACAATTTATACAATACCACCTCTATAAATCAATTTTGAAAGACTTAAGAACTCTAATAAACGTAGTGACCAATCATGATTCCAGCAGACTGATGGAGTCAATATACAAAATCATATCAATTTTGGGATATACTCAATGTGGGTAATTTTGTTTTGTCTGACAATTCATATACAAGACAAGGCGGGGGTTGTTTTTCTTTTAAATTGAGGTGACAGGGGAGATCGAGAAAATAGATGCCTAATCAAAAAATAAAATGGGTAGGTAATGCTACTATGCGCCCCAAAATGATGAACACACTGGTTTCACAGACTTGTACAAACTGATGAAGATTTGTGAGTAGGACCAAGAGAATGATTTATACAACTGCAAAAAACATTGTGTAAGCAAATAAAATATCTGATCAAGTCAATGTCCAACTATGTCCCGGACTGCCCAAGTAGGATGTTCTACTTCCTAAGTCATGATCTAGAAGCTTTATAGAATAAGTCTCTAATTAGACTAAATGGACAACTTTTGAACAGAATTCTGGGTGATCTCCTCAAGCATTTACTTATTCCTCCCCCAGCGCAACATCACTTAAACTCCCCAAGCCCTTGGTCCTTCAGGAGTCCATATGCCCTAGAAAAACACCTCAATTTCTCCTCAATTTGGAGGTTTTCCATTCTCTGTGATGGTTCAGCTATCTATTTCTCAGAAAGGACTTGGGGGTGAAACCAAGATGGTAGAATACCAGGAAGAATAGTGAGCTCTCCCTTCAAAAAAAATTCCTCCATATGGATCTAGAAAGCAGAACAAATTCTGAACCAGAAATCCAAGAAAGCTGGAAAGAAGTAAAGATTGCTTTTGTCTATCATGATCACCTAAGCTTAGCATAACTAGCCCAGGAACAAAGTTGACATTGAATAAATGCTTGACACATTAAAAATTAACCTTTCAACCTCAATTAATTTCACAATGATTCTGTTAGGAGTCAAGAAGCAAAGGAATCCAAACTACTAGGCAACGCAAAAATTCCTGCACGAATTCAATTATTTCCATCTTCAATTGCTATTCTGGCTTTAGCTTCTAGTACCTCTTTTTTATTCCGCAAGAACACAAATGCCAAGACTATCTTTCTTTTCTTTCTTTTTTTTTTATTTACTTATTTATAAAGCATATGCATTGGGTAATTTTTCCAACACTGACCCTTGCAAAACCTTTTGTTTCAAATTTTTCCCTCCTCCCCACCCCTTCCCCTACCTGGCAGGAGTCCAATACATGTTAAATCCAATATATGTATATATATTTATACAGTTATCTTAATGCACAAGAAAAATCAGGTCAAGAAGGAAAAGAAAAACTGAGAAAGAAAACAAAATGCAAGCAAACAACAGAGTGAGTGAGAATGCTATGATGTGTTCCACACTCTGTTCCCACGGTTCTCTCTCTGGGTGTAGATGGCAAGATTATCTTTCTAAAACATCAATGAAACACTTTTTTTCCCTTTCCCTAGCTCAAAAATCTTTATTATATACTAGATAACTCTTTCAAGTTCTTTCATGGTCTGAATGGGGTGAGCAAGGTCATTTTCCTTGACTATATGTTTGACTTTCCACCTCCAATTTTAGATATCATGAAGAACTTTTTCTAATTATGAGATTTAAAAAACAGACACAAGTTTTAAAAGGCAGCTTGGGGCAGCTAAGTGACACAGTGTTTAGAGCACTAGCCTTGAAGTTAGTAAGACCTGAGGTTCAATTCTAGTCTCAGACACTTAAGACTTCCTAGCTGTGTGACCTTGGGCAAGTCACTTAAGCCCAATTGTAGGGGGGGGGGGAGGAGAAGGAGGGGTAAAAAAGGCAGCTTGTATAATTTTCCCTGGAGACTTTTAATGGAAAATTATTGGGGGTGGAAGAAAGGATACAAAATGCTATCTTAATGTCTAAGAAATGATTCAGATTAGAAGGCAGTTTCAATACATGTACAAAAAGCAAAGAATACCAGGACAATATGGTTAGTAAAAAGAAACTGTTATTCAGAAGACATTCTAACTTCAGTTTGATGAGATTACGGTTAAGGTTCCTGGTGGTCAGGGAGTTAGATGATGAGGTTAGTGGCAAGTTCAGGGCTCAGGGAAAGAAGAGGTTTGGCTCCCCTTAATCCCCTTAGGAGTCGGCACAAGGTAGAGAGTCGTGGGAACCCTTCTGGCAGCACAGAGGTCCCTCGTAAAGGAATGTATGAACTCGAAAAGCTAGACTGATAAAAAGAAGTTTGTCATTAGCATTTGGGAAGTCAGCCTTTGCCATGCATGAATAAAAAGACTGAATTCCTTAAGTAGCAAGGTCCTGGCAGAGAGATATAAAGTTTCTAGTGGAGAAATCCCAACAGAGAGGTATAAAGTCTTGTTAAGGAAATAGGTAAGAAAGATAAAGAGAGGATAAAGCTGAAAGAAAATATCATTTCAGCAAGCAGAGGTTGCTGCTATGCATGGCATGGCATGTTAGATCCTCTGCAAGGACTGAGTTTAAAATTGGCTCTTCATAATAAAAGCTTTGGCTACAAGCTGGGTTTGCTCTTAATAGGGACTAGGTGGACTTGAGCTGGAATAGTATTGAATTGAATGAGTCTTTCTTTAATTCAATAAGGTTGGAATTCTCCAGCTCTAGACTCAACAAGCCCCACCTAGATAAACCACTTTATCTTGGTTCCTGGGGCGGGTCTCAGAGGCAGGATTCAAGGAGAATCTCTCCTTCAAGGAGCTTTAGAGAGTTTCGGGGCTCCCCTTGTCAAGCTCTGCCCATAAACTTATTGGGTTTTTTTTTTTGAACTGTGACAATTAACTCTTGTCCCAAGTAGTTTCATTCATTTATAATTTCTAGAAATAGGGCTATGGAAAACTAGGCTTGAGAAGGTTCATTTGTATTCAAATAGAGCTACTGGATCATACCTTAAACTCAAATCATTCAGGCTCTCACAAATTAGGCAATAATTCCCAGGGAAACTCCCCAATAGGTTTGGGTTTTGATGGCAAAGAATTAGTGTAAAAAGTAATTGCTCAAAGCAGGGCCAAGAGATCATTATATACTTCAACAATACTATATGATGACCAATTCTGATGGACTTGGCCATCCTCAGCAATGAGATGAACCAAATCATTTCCAATGGAGCAGTAATGAACTGAACCAGCTACGCCCAGAGAAAGAACTCTGGGTGATGACTAAAAACCATTACATTGAATTCCCAATCCCTATATTTATGCACACCTGCATTTTTGATTTCCTTCACAAGCTAATTGTACAATATTTCAGAGTCTGATTGTTTTTGTACAGCAAAATAACGGTTTGGTCATGAATATCTAATTGTGTATCTAATTTATATTTTAATATATTTAACATCTACTGGTCATCCTGCCATCTGGGGGGGGGGGGGGGGGGGGGGGGGGGGGGGAAAAGGAAAGAGGGGAAAAATTGAAACAAGAGGTTTGGCAATTGTCAATGCTGTAAAGTTACCCATACATATAACCTGTAAATAAAAGGCTATTAAATAAATAAATAAGTAAAAAGTAATTGTTCAAGGCTAATAGTACACTATTTCAAACCGATTCTTTTTGTAAAGCAAAATAACTGTTAGGACATGTATGCTTATATTGTATATTTTAACATACTTAACATGTATTGGTCAACCTGCCATCAGGGGGAGGGGATGGGGGGAAAGAGGGGAAAAATTGGAACAAAAGGTTTGTTAATTGTCAATGCTGTAAAATTACCCATCCATGTAACTTGTAAATAAAAAGCTATTAATAAAAAAAAAAAAAAGAGTAATTGTTCAGTTCTGCCCAGAAATCCTGAAGTTCTTTCCCTCCCAGTTTCATTTTTCTTTTCTTTTCTTTTTTTTTTTTTGAGTAGACAACCTAGACCATTTTCCCCTCATTTCTTACCTAGCCTTAAATGGCTGGAACCACACCTTAGATCAGTGGTCCTCAAAGTGCAGTCCAAAGAATTGTTGGGGTCTCTGAAACCCTTTCAGAGGGTCTATAAATTCAAAATTATTTTTATTTCTAATATAGTAAATAGCTATAAATATAATCCATGTAAACAAAAACTCTTTGAACAGATCCTCCATAGTTTTTTTTAACAACATGAAGGTACTGAGAACAAAAGTTTGAGAACCACTGGCTTAGATAGACAGACAAATAAGGTCTCCCACTGCATCTGGGAGCATCTCCACTCATTCTGACCTATGTCTTGCTAATGGTCTCAGGTGACCCTGGAGAAGAGAGGAAGGTGGATAACTTGGCACAGCCCACCTCACTTAAATCCAATTCACTTGGAAGTCAAGATATCACTCTCCTGATGTCTTACAGACAAAAAGCAAAAGAACAATGTGATAAGTATTAGGAAATTCAAACTTCTTTGGGGCTCAACTTCCTTAATTGTAAAACAAAGTGGTTTGAATGAGAAATGGATAATAAAATCATGTTCCCAAGAAACCTATGTGTTTGAATGAAGTGAACTGTGAAAGCTGTCTCACAAGATGGAGATAGTGTTCTAAAAATTGAGTGGTCAGCTGTGCCCCAGGGGCAAGTTTTTATCCAAAGATCACTTGGAACCATATAGCCCTTTTCTTTGTGAGATTAAGTTGGGGCCACCTTGACAATGAAATTCCCATATAAGGTAATTTAGTAATACTAAAGATGTTGTTAGGTTGAAAGTTTTTCCTCATTTATGACTTAGAATGTGAGGTCATTTGTCCTGGCTAATGAGGGAAATATCCAACCTAAAGGGAGTGTTGTTATCCCAGGTCCCTACATAGTTCTTGTCTGTTAACTGGGCCATGCCCCTTCTTGCCTAACTTACTTGTTGGAAGAGAGAAGCCCTTTCTCACAAGATTGCAATAAAATTCCTTTCTATTTTCACCTTGAGAAATCTCCTTAATTTATTTATTTGAGCCAATGGTTTCATACATACTAACTTAAAAAACCCTGAAAATTACTTTCAGCACTCTGCATCTTCCTCACTGAATATTATCCAAACACAATAATCAAAACTTTGCTATACTTTAACTTTGTATCATAGATCTTAAAGCGAAAAGAAACATTAAAAATCATCTAACACTGATGTAAACTGTGTCCCCTTGATCTTTTTTTTTTTTTTTTTTGGGGGGGGGGGGTTGAGAAACCCTAAAAACTCAACCCCTCCTGGGGGAACTCCCAGGTGGTAATCTCCTCCTACAATTCAATTGGAGATCTTAGCCTGGGGCATAATCACCACCCTTTATAGAATTGAAAATTACTCCCCCAAACTCATCTGGAGATAGCTCCCTAGCTCCAGGACACAAAAAAACCAATAATCAAAGGCTGAAACCCCAAACCCTTTGCTAAAGATCTTAATTGGAATTGGCCTACTGAGAAGTTGGTTCTTCACCATGTCATCTTTGCTAAAAACCTGCTTTTGCAAAAATTCCTTTCAGAATTTAGCCCACTGAAGAAGTTGTTTTATCTCAGTGTAATAAACCCATTTTTGCCACAAACCTCACCTTTGGGGATTGCGAATTCTTTTGCAAAGCCTGCAACACCCACCAGGGACCCCAGTGTTGTCTGGGAATCTCTCAATCTCATTTCTCACATCTCAACAATACAACCAATTTTTGGAGATGAAGAGATGAGGACACTTATTAACTTACTTAGGGTCTACTGTACACATGGAACTGGAAAAGGCAAATAATATTCTCTAGAAAAAAAAAATCATTTTTTAAAGACAATGTGTTGTGCAAAAATGTTTGTGACAGCCCTTTTTATAGTGGCAAGAAACTGAAAACTGAGTGGATGCTCATCAATGGAGAATGGTCTAATAAATTATGGTATATGAATGCTATGAAATACTATTTCTCTTAGAAACAACCAGGAGGATGATTTCAGATAGGCTTGGAGAGACCTACATGAACTGATGCTAAGTGAAATGGGCAGAACTAAAGAGGGGACCCCGGAACTCTGAAAATCCTTAAAGGAGAAAATCTTCAATTCTGCCTCAATGCCCCAAGTCCTTTTTTTCCTCTTAAATGAATTTAAGTTTTAACTACTTAGGTTGCCCATTATCAGCATTATTAGACATTGTATTAGAAATGCTAGCCTTGGCAATAAAAGTGGAGAAAGAGATTAAAGGAATTAGAGTAGGTGAGGAAACCAAATTATCACTCTTTGCAGATGATATGAAGGTATACTTAGAGAACCCCAGAGATTCTACTAAAAAGCATTAGAAATAATTCATAACTTTAAGCAAAGTTGCAGGATACAAAATAAATCCACATAAATCCTCAGCATTTTTATACATAACCAACAAAATCCAATAGCAAGAGATATAAAGAGAAATTCCATTCAAAATAACTGTCGATAGCATAAAATATTTGGGAATCTACCTACCAAAGGAAAGTCAGGAATTATATGAGCAAAATTACAAAAAACTTTCCACACAAATAAAGTCAGATTTAAATAACTGGAAAAATATTAAGTACTCTTGGATAGGCTGAGCAAATATAATAAAGATGACAATACTCCCTAAACTAATCTATTTATTTAGTGCTATACCAACCAAGAAAATATTTTAATGACCTAGAAAAAAATTACAACAAAATTCATATTGAAGAACAAAAGGTCGAGAATCTCAAGGGAATTAATGAAAAAAAAAAATCAAATGAAGGTGGTCTAGCTGTACCTGATCTAAAACTATTATTATAAAGCAGCAATCACCAAACTATTTGGTATTGGCTAAGAAATAGATTAGTTGGTCAGTGGAATAGGTTAGTTTCACAAGACAAAATAGTCAACTATAGTAATCCAGTGTTTGACAAAACCCAAAGATCCTAACTTTTGGGATAAGAATTCATTATTTGACAAAAACTGCTGGGAAAACTGGAAATTAGAATATGGCAGAAATTAGGCATGGACCCACACTTAACACTGTATACCAGGATAAGCTCAAAATGGGTCCATGATTTAGGAATAAAGAATGAGATTATAAATAAATTAGAGGAAGAAATTTGTGACCAAAGATGAACTAGAGATCATTATTGATCACAAAATAGAAAATTTTGATTATGTCAAATTAAAAAGCCTTTGTACAAACAAAACTGATGCAAATAAGATTAGAAGGGAAGCAACAAACTGGGAAAACATTTTCACAGTTAAAGGTTCTGATAAAGGCCTCATTTCCAAAATATATAGAGAACTGACTCTAATTTATAAGAAATCAAACCATTCTCTAATCGATAAACGGTCAAAGGATATGAACAGGCAATTTTCAGATGATGAAATTGAAACTATTTCCACTCATTGGAAAGTGTGATCCAAATCACTATTGATCAGAGAAATGCAAATTAAGACAACTCTGAGATACCACTATACACCTGTCAGATGGGCTAAGATGACAGGAAAAAATAATGATGAATGTGGGAGGGAATGCGAGAAAACTGAGACACTAATGCATTGTTGGTGGAATTGTGAATGTATCCAACCATTCTGGAGAACAATCTGGAATTATGCCCAAAAAGTTATCAAACGGTAATACCCTTTGATCTAGCAGTGCTATACCCCAAAGAGATACTAAAGAAGGGAAAGGGACCTGTATGTGCCAAAATGTTTGTGGCAGCCCTCTTTGTAATGGCTAGAAACTGGAAACTGAGTGGATGCCCATCAATTGGAGAATGGTTGGATAAATTTTGGTATATGAATGTTATGGAATATTATTGTTCTGTAAGAAATGACCAGCAGGATGAATACAGAGAGACTTGGAGAGATTTACATGAACTGATGCTGAGTTAAATGAATAGAACCAGGAGGTCATTATATACTTCAACAACGATACTGTATGAGGATATATTCTGACAGAAGTGGATTTCTTCGACAAAGAGAAGACCTAACTCAGTTTCAATTAATCAATGATGTACAGAAGCAGCTACACCCAAAGAAAGAACACTGGGAAATGAATGTAAACTGTTTGCATTTTTGTTTTGCTTCCCAGGTTATTTTTACCTTCTGCATCCAATTCTCCCTGTGCAACAAGAGAACTGTTTGGTTCTGCACATATATACTGTACCTAGGATATACTGTGACATATTTAACATGTATAGGACTGCTCGCCATATGGGGGAGGGGGTGGAGGGAGGGAGGGAAAAAATTGGAACAGAAGTGAGTGCAAGGGATAATGTTGTAAAGAAATTTTTTTCAAAATAAAAAAAAGAAAAAAAAGTTTTAACTGCTTGAGAGGGGTAATGAAGTGGGTTGTGGTCCCTTTAAGAAACTGATTTGTGATTCAGATAACCCCCAACCCCTCCTGGCTGATGCATTATCAGTTCAGGAAGCCTGCATCTTTGATTCACAAAGCACCCCTTTGAATTCCAATAGGAGATCAGGGCTTGTCCCAGCTCCCACCGGATCTGAGCCAACTTGGGACCCCATCCACGGCCCCCCTTTAGCTAAATCTCTCATTATACAAAGAAGAGCAAAACTAAAATCCTCTCTTTGAAGAGGTTCCAAAAATGCCAGTACCATGATTGGCACCCCAAGGAGCTTCTGCCCACTGGAATACTGTTTCCAGTGCCCTCTTCTCTTTACCCAACACCTTTTACTAACTAGACTTTAACCTTACTTCCAATCCCCATAATAAACCTCTTTATCATTCTAGGTTTTGGGGTCTGTAAATTCCTTTACCAGGAGACTCTTGCACTGCCACTAGACCTCATTTAACTCCCTGACCACTAGAAACCCTAAGCTGTGGCAAAGTTATGTAATTGTTATTACTAATATCTTTTGGAGAAAGTCATAATGGTTATGGGGTTGACTTGAAATCAACTTTTTGGGGGTTCGATTCCTTCCTTTCTTGTCTGTTTAAGCTTTGATGAAAACTGGTTGTTCAAATGTGTGGGGTCTGTAAATTCTAAACCTCATCAGAACCAGGAGATCATTATACATGGCAACAAGAAGACTACACAGAGATCAATTCTGATGGATGTGACTCTCTTCAACAATGAGAGGATTTCAAACCAGTTCCACTTGTGCAGTGGTGAAGAGATTCCATCTACATCTGGAAAGAAAACTGTGGGAACAGAGTGTGGAATACAACATAGCATTTTCATTCTCTCTGTTGTTGTTTGCTTGCAATTTGTTTTCATTCTCAGTTTTTCCTTTTTCTTCCTTCTTGATCAGATTTTTCTTGTGTGCAAGGAAGGTAACTGTATAAATATGTATACATATCTTGAATTTAACATGTATTTCAACATATTTAACATGTATTGGACTACCTGCCAACTAGGGGAGGGGGTGGGGGGAAGGACGGGAAACTTTGGAACAAAAGATTTTGCAAGGTCAATGTTGGAAAAATTACCCAGACATAAGCTTTGTTAATTAATTAATTAATTAAAGAAAAGGAAAGAAAAGAAAAGCAAACTTTGCCCTCTTGACTAGAAGATAGATTCAAGCCTGCAAATTTTTCTGAGACAATTTGCAACACCGGTTTGCTCCTCAACCTCAACAAAATGATCAGCAGAATGATTTTTGAAAGGTCTGGAGAGACTTAACATGAATTGATGCCAAGTAAAATGAGCAGAACTAGAAGATCATTGTACATGGTAACAAGATTATAGGATGATCAATTCTGATAGATGTGATTCTTTCCAACAATGAAATGATTGAGGCCAGGTCCTCTCTTGTGAAAAGAGCCACAGCCAGAGAGAGGACTGTGGGGAAAGACAACATAGCATTTTCCCTCTTTTTATTGTTGTTTGCTTGCATTTTGTTTTCTTTCTCATTTTTTTTCCTTTTTGAGCTGATTTTTCTTGTACAGCAAAATAATTGTATAAATATATATATACATATATTGGATTTAACATATTTAATATATATTGGATTAGTTGTCATGTAGGAGAGGGGGTGGAAGGAAGGAGGGAAAAACAGAACACAAGGGTTTTGCAAGGGTCAATAGTGAAAAATTATCCATGCATATATTTTGACAATAAAAACCTTTAATTAAAAAAAGTTAATATTTATAAATAAAAATAAAGACAATGTGCACTTAGTCCAAAAATTTCCAAATCTCTCTCAATGACTTTTATTCTTGATGTAATAATAGTTCTCACAAGTGATTCTGTAAAAGATCAGTAGTGCGCAATTAATTCTACTTTGTAAATAAGGAGAATAAAGGGATTAAGTGAGTCGCCTAAGGTTACAGAAGTCTGCAGACCACTCCCTCACAAAAAATATTCTGTTCCCTCAGTTTCCCAGATACTCTTATTCTTTCCCAATAAATTTTACTCTACTTCCTTTACTGGCTCCCATTCTCTTCCTGTCTTCTTAATACAGGTAAGAGTGTTCCCCAGAGTTCTATCTTTGGCCATTTTCTTTGACATCGAAGACTTCAATTATCACTGATGAGATTTGGAGTAACTAGGCTGGAAGAGAAAGATGGAAGTATTAATGGAATTACTCCCACGAAGCAAATTGGGAAGCATACTGATGGGGATCAGTTTAACCACTGTGGAGGTCAATGATAGCCCTATCTTGTTATGTTCAGTGGGAAATTCAAATTATGTCAAATCCAGATGTTAAATTTCCCCTATAAATTTGTCTAAGGCCACTTGTTATCTTTCCCCTTTCCCCATCCCCCATACCTGCCAGCTAAGGGCATACTCCAACCTCCATATCCCTTTCTCTGGGTTAATTGTGAGTTCCACAGAGAACTTGCCCTTTCCATTGTTCAGTGTTGAAAACCCCTTTCCTTGCTATCTACATGCTCTCCCAACTGTACTTCATATTTACCATTCCTAATGTCTATTGTGTCTGTTCATTTTATCTGTAACCTCTTTTAAATAAATTTATCTTTTGCCAAAGAGAATGGTCATTGTGAATTCTTCACATAACCGAATCCCAACATCTGGTGTTAAAAATGTCAAACACATCATTTGGAACCAGAAATTGCTATCCTAAATCATATCATGATCTCTATGCAAATAACTCCCAAATACCTATTCACACACACACACACACACACACACACACACACACACACACACTCCTAGTAGTAACTTATCTTTTGGGTTCCAGATATAAGTTTCCAACTACTCAGAGAACATTTATCCCCCCAAACCTATTGCTCTTTTAAACTATATTTTTCATCACACAGTGGATGAATTGTGGAATTAACAGAATGAAGACACTAACCCAGGAATATAATCTTAAACTATACTTTAGTATAGCAAATAGAAAAATAGTTAGAGTTACAGCTATTGTCCCCTCCTATTTCCCACTGTGTGGCTCAGAGAAGTGAGCTCTAGGACAAAAATGAAGGCTTATTATACGATCTCCCAAAAAAGCAGCCATCACTCAATCTAGTCAAGCAAGCAATCAAAGGGAGGAAGTGCCTTATGGACAGAATAGCAGATTAAATAGTCCCTAAGGCAAAAATCCCTCCCACTACTGACCCTTATCCTCATTGGTTGAGGATCTTACATTCTAAATGTGAGGAAACTGAAGTTTGGCCAATAAGAGCACAGCTGGCCATATTTGGTTTAGGTTAAGGTAGAAGTGAATGTCATGGAATAGCAAGAAGGGGATGTAAACTATGTCCTAATGGGTCTTGGTGAAGCCTTACTGGATTTTCACAATTGTCTTGAGAGATCCCCTCCATCTCCTTCACCACCACTTCTTAATTAGAATTTAAACACTTCTTTTAAAGGTGAAGATGGTTTTGAATTCTGTAACTGCTAGCATAACAGTTCTCTGGAGAAATTTAAATTTAGAGTTTTTTTTTTATTATTGATCTGTATTCTTTTGTTTTTGGGTTAGATTTCCATGAGTTAGCCAGGATTTCTCCAATGGGAGAAAAGATCAGTGTGGGGAAATGGAGGCTTCTGCATGCAGAGTATTTAATCTTGTTCTTCCAAGTTGTTCTTTGCTGACAAACACCTTGTCAGATGGAAGATGCCCTTTCCTGTACGACTGTACTAAATTTCTTTTTTGCTTTTTCTTACTCTGAGAGTCTCTGGTTGTTTTTGTGGATGATACTGTTCCACACAACACAAAGTCCCAAATATCTCAGTCACTATTTTTAATCCAACTTCAGCACCATATCTGGCATCCTTCCCCTCCTCTCCATGACCAGAACCACTTGCTAATAAAATACATAGGTTCTCATTCTTTCTACCCATAGATAATATTACAATAGCCCAACAGTGCTTTCTTCCTTTCTCCAAACAACCCTTTACACATCATAGACCGAATAATCCTCTTTCCAGCACAAACTTAGTTGGATTAATCTGTTCAATAATCAACTTCATAATTCATTTACTATTTATTAAACTACTATATGTCAATCACTCACTTAAAGGGGATACAATTTTTTTTTAAATGAGGATGCAAAGACATAACTAAAGCAGAACCGTCTTTTAAGGAATTTATATTCTAATACATGAAAACAGGAATAAGTAAATAAATAAAAGCTACCCATCTATCTATACACAAACACAAAATCAATACAAAATAATGAAAGAATGGATGACAAGTGAGGGATCAAGATAAAAGTTAATGTAGAAGCTGGAACTATAATTGAGCTTTAAAGAAAGCTAGGCTTTCCACAAGGTGGAGGAGTGCAGGGATCACATTCTAGGCAGGAGAATAACTCATCCAAAAAAATGGGGGAAGATGTCATCCAACACTGAAAAATAAAGAGGTTAATCTGGCAGGACCCTAAAAGGTTTGTGGAAAGGCAACGTGTAATAAGCCTGGAAATCTAAGTTAGAGTATCAAGAAATTTCAATATTCTACACATCCAAACTTTTGGGACAAGAGCTCAATTATCTGACAAATATTGCTGAGAAAACTAAATAAAAGTTTGGCTAAAACTAGGTATATAACAACAGCTGACACTGTATACCAAGATAAGGTCAAAATGAGTTCACAATTTAAACAAAAAAAGGTAAAAACAAAAAGCAAATGAGGGGAATATGGAATATTTTACATGTCAGATCTAGATAAGAATTTGGGATCAAAGGAGATGGAGAGCATTACAAGTTATAAAATGGATAATTTTGATTAAATTAGGTTACATTAAAAAGATTTTTGTACAAATAAAACCAACATAGTTAAGATTGGGAAAGAAAGCAAAAAACTGGGGGGATATTTTTATAGCAAGCCTCTCTGACAAAAGCCCCATTTCTCAAATGTATGGAGAACTGAGTCAAATTTATAAGAATGAGTCATTCCCAATACATAAATGGTCAAAGGATATGAACAGGTAGTTTTCAGAAGAAAAAAATAATCAAAGTTTTCTATAGTCAAATGAAAAATGTTCTAGGAAAGCATAGCCAAGATGGTAAAGGCAGGGACCTTTCTGAGTTCTCCCTTCAAAACCCCACCATGTAACTTTAAATGATGACTAACCAAATTCTAGAGCATCAGAACCCACAAAAAGACAGTGTAAAATAAATTTTCCAGCCCAGCAATTTAGAAGGTCGGTAGAAAAGGGCTATTACATCAGGATGAGTGGAGCTCAGTCCAGCCCTGCAAACAAGGAGCAGGCCTCCAGGTGATTGAATCAGTGGCAGCATTAGAAGTTTCCAGACCTTTCAGCCAAAAGAATCCAAAGATAATTTAGAAGGTCGGCACAAAAGTTCTATTGCACCAAGGGGAGAGTGCAGCAAAGGCCAGCACAAGATGCATAATCACAGCCGCACTCACCAATAAACCAGAAGCAGGTCTTGGGAGGCACTGAATTAGAAGTGGAAGCTGGGGAGGTCTCAGCCCACAGAAGCTAAGAGTTGAACAGAAGATTAAAGCACCTCTTTGTTAGCACTGAGACAGGACTCTTGCTTAGTTCAAACTCCTGTTGCAGTCTTGGATGTGAATCCAAAGGGAAGGGAAATGGGGTTTCCATTCCTTCCACAAAAAGAAGGGAATGGGGTTGAGGGATGTTAGAAGGGAGGGCAGACTGAGGGAGAGTAGTCAACAAAACACTTTTGAGGTGGGACAGTGTAAGAAGAGAAAAGAATAAAAGAGGGGGAAATATGATGGAGAGAAACAGAGGAACAAAACTGAGTTTGCTGTCACAGTGGAACCAGGAAGAAAAGAACTGCTTTTGATCACTCACAGACCAGCTCATAGTCTAGGGAAGTAGTAAACACCTCTCCTTAGATCACACTACCTTGAAAGAACTGAAAACTTAAAGGTCCCTAGAAATACCTCTTCAAACAGCTGCACAAAACCGTAGAAGCTTAGGACAACGCACCCTCCAGCCTGGAAACGGAACCCTACATCAAAAATTAACTGAAAGTCAAGAAATAGACTGGAGGACTGAGCAAATAGCGGGAAAAAAAAAATTCGGAACATAGAAAATTACTATGGTGATACTGAGATCAAAACCCACACTTTGAAGATAACAAAGTCAAAGCTCCCACATCCAAAGCCTCCAAGAAAAATATGTATTGGTCTCAGGTCATTGAAGAGAACAAAAAGGATTTTGAAAATCAAAAAAGGAGAGGTAGAGAAAAAATTAGGAAGAAAAATGAGAGTGATGCAAGAAAATCATGAAAAATGAGTGAAGACAATTCCAAAAGACTCATGATGAAAAAATATTATCCATATCCACATAAAGAAATATGAAATCTGAATGCAGATTGAAGCATACTATTCTTATTTTTAAAATTTTTCTAAAGTTTCTCTTTTTTGTTCTAATTCATCTTTCCCAACATAACTAAAATGGAAATATTTAATTTGACCATACGTGGTTATTCATGAAATGAATAAAATGAAACCCATTTCAGACTCCATGCCTTCTGGGGGAGGGAGAGAAGAGGAAGGGAGGGAAAAAAATGGAAATCAAAATCTTATAAAAGTAAATGTTAATTGTGGTATATGAATATTATGGAATATTATTGTCCTGTAAGAAATGACCAGCAGGATGATTTCAGAAACGCCTGAAGAGACTTACATGAACTGATGCTGAGTGAAATGAGCAGGACCAGGAGTTATTATATACTTCAACAACAATACTATATGATGATCAATTCTGATGGACATGGCCATCCTCAGCAATGAGATGAACCAAATCAGTTCCAATAGAGCAGTAATGAATTGAACCAGCTACATCCAGCGAAAGAACTCTGGAAGATGACTAAGAACCACTACATAGAATTCCCAATCCCTTTATTTTTGTCCGCCTGTATTTTTTTATTTCCTTCAAAAGCTAATTGTACACTATTTCAAAGTCCAATTCTTTTTGTACAGCAAAATAACTGTTTGGACATGTATACATATATTGTATTTAATTTATACTTTAACATATTTAACATGTATTAGTCAACCTGCCATTTGGGGGAAGGAGTGGGGAGGAGGGGAAAAGTTGGAACAAAAGGTTTTGCAATTGTCAATGCCGAAAAATTACCCATGCATATATCTTTTAAATAAAAAGCTATAATTTAAAAAAAGATAAATATTACCAAAAAAATAAAAATAAATGTTAAAAAACTTAGTTCTGCATGCAATTAGAAAACAATATACTACTAAGTAGAGGGGAAAGAAAAGAAAAATGAGTCAAAAGATTGATAAAGGAGACAAAAAATACTGAAGAAAATTTCAGACTTAAAAAACCAATCAGGTCAAATGATAAAAGGAGGGCCAAAAAGCCAATGAGAAGAATGCCTTAAAAAATCAAAACTAGCCAAATAGAATGAGAAGCAGAAAAGTACTCCTTAAAAAGTAGAACTAGCCAAATAGAAAAGTACAAAAATTCAATGAAAAAAATAATTCCTTAAAAATTAGAATTGAGCAAATAGAAGCTAATGACTTCAAAAGAAATTAAACATTCAAACAAAACCAAAATAATGAAAAAATACTCGACAATGTAAAATATCTCAATGGAAAAACAAGTGACTTGGAACACAGATCCAGGAGAGATAATTTTTAAATTATTGGACTACCTAAAATCTTTGATCAAGAAAAGAGCCTAGACATAATTTTTCAAAAAATTATCAAGGAAAACTACCCAGACAGCAAAAATATAAATTAAAAAGAATCCAATAACCACCTTCTGAAAAAGATCACAAAATAAAAACACCCAGGAATATCATAGTCAAATTCTAGAGCTCCCAGATCAAGGAAGAAACACACTGCAAGCCACCAGAAAGAAATAATTCAAGTATTGGGAGCCACAGTCAAGATAACATGATATTTAACAGTTTCTACACATTAAAGGTTCAGAGGGCATAAAAGATGATATTCCAGAGGAGAAGCTGTAGGATCACAAGAATCACAGGGAAGGAAAATGGATATTCAATGAAATAAAGGACTTTCAAACTTTTTGTTTCCTGTAATTTATTTATTTATTGCTATTCCTTTTTGGTAATAACTTTTTATTTTTCAAAATACATACAAAGATAATGTTCAACATTCACTCTTACAAAACGTTATGTTCCAAATTTTTCTCCCTCCCCATCTCCCCTTTCCCCTAAACATAAAAGTAATCCCATATAGATTAAAGATGTGCAATTCTCCTAAATCTACTTCCACATTTATCTTGCTGCACATGAAAAATCATATCAAAAGGAGGAAAAAATGAGAAAGAAAAAAAACAAGCAATCAACAACAAAAGTGAAAATACTATGTCGCGATCCACATTCAGTCCCAATAGATCTCTCTCTGGGTGCAAATGGCTCTCTCCATCACAAATCTACTGGAATTAGCCTGAAATCACCTCATTGTTGCAAAGAGCCACCTCTATGAGTTGGTCATCACATAATCTTGCTGTTGCTGTGTACAATGTTCTCTTGGTTCTACTGACTCCACTTAGCATCACTTCATGTAAGTGTCTCCTGGCCTTTCTGAAATCAGCCTGCTGATCGTGTTATAGAACAGCAATATTTCATAACACTCATATGCCATAATTTTTTCAGCCATTCCTCAAGTGATGGGGATCTACTTAGTTTCTAGTTCTTTGCTACTAGAAAGTACTACTACAAACATTTTTGTATATATAGGTCCTTTTCCCTTTACTTTCAAACATTCTTGATGGAAAAAAAGATCAGAAATTAAGAGAAAATTTGATTTTCAAATACAAGACTCAAGAGAAGCATAAAATAGTAAACAGAGAAGGGAAATCATAAAGGGCTTAATATGGTTTAACTATTTACATTACTACATGGGAAGAGGATACTTGTAATCCTAAGAACTTTCTCATTATTAGGACAGTTAGGAATATATATGGACAAAAGGGACAGATATGAATTGAATAAGAGATGAGATCAAAAACAAAAATTAAGAAGTGAGAGAGGAATGTACTGGAATAAAGGGACAGGGAGAGTAAAATGGGGTAAATTATCTCATATAAAAGAGACAAAAAAAAGTTTTTACAGTAGAGGGGAAGGGAGTGAGTGAATCTTACTCTCTTCAAAATTGACTCAAAGAAGAAATAAATATACACTCAACTGAGTATAGAAAGTAGGCAGAGAAGGGAACAGGGTTGAGGGATGTTAGAAGGGAGGGCTGACTGAGGGAGAGTAATCAACAAAACACTTTGGAAGTGGGACAATGTAAGAAGAGAAAATAAAAGAGGAGGAAATAATGGAGAGAAACAGAGCAATAGTAATTGAAAAAAAAATTTGAATCAGGTTTCTCTGATAAATGTCTCAGTCAAATGACTCAGAACTGAGTCAAATTTAAAAAATAAGAGCTATTCTCCACAAACGATCTAAAGATATAATTTTTAAAAGATATAAACAATTTTCAGATAAGTAATAATCAAAGTAATAGCCATAGGAAAAAAAAGTTCTATCTTATTGACTGGAGGAACTCAAATCAAAACAATTCTCAGGTACCACCTCGTAGCTATTATATTAGCTAATAGGACAGAAAAGGGAATTACAAATGTTGGAGTTGTAAACTGATTCAACCATTTTGTAGAATAATTTGCAATTATGTCCAAAGAGTAATGCCACTACTAGAACTGCATTCTCAAAGAGATAAAAAACAAAAAAGGACCTATATAGAGAAAAATACTCATAGCAGTTATTTTGGGGAAGCAAAGATTGGAGATTGAGGAGATGCCCACCAACTGGGAAACGGCTTAACAAAATGCGATATTTAACTATGATGGAATACTACTGTACTATAAGAAAGAATGAGCAGGCAGATTTCAGAAAAACCTGGAAAAGACTTACATGAACTGATGCTGAATGAAATGAGCAGAACCAGGAGAACATTCATTATACACAATAGCAGCAACATTGTGCAATGATCAACTCTGATAGACTTTGCTCTTCTCAGTTAATACAATGATTCATCTCAAGACAATTCCAAAAGCCTCATGATGGAAAATGCTATCCTCATCTAGAGAAAGAACTATAGTCTGAATGTATATTGAAGTACACTATTTTCACTTTTTTTGTTTTTTTTCTTTCTTTTTTCACAACATGACTAATGTAGAAATGTTTAACATGCTTGTGCATGTGTAACCTATTTCAAATCACTTGGCACCTTAGAGAGGGGGAAAGAGAAAGATAAAAAAAAATGGAATTTAAAATCTCATAAAAGTGAATGTTATTTAAAAAATTATCTTTACATGTAATTGGAAAAAATAAACTATTAAATAAGGAGAGGGGAGAGAACAGGATGCTCTCAGACTTATGATGAAAAAATGCTTCCCATACCCAAATAACTCATGGTATCTGAATGAAGGTTGAAGTATACTTTCAAAAATTGTCTTTATTTTTCTTGAGATTTGATGTTTTTTGTTTGTAGTTCTTTTTGGTCTGTTTTCCTTCACAACATGACTATTATGAAAATGTTTAACTGCACATGTATAACTGGTATAAAATTGCTTACCTTCTCAATTAGGGTGGGGGAGAAGGGAATGAAGCAAGGAAGAGAATTTGGAATTCAAAGTTTTTAAAATGAATTAAAATTGTTATGCATGTAACGAGAAAATTAAAATACTAAATAAAAATTTTTACTTGTTTCCTCAATAGTAATTTTTTTCAAATTCTCATAAAGATCGATTTTAACATTCATTTCTGTAAGATTTTGTGTTTCAAATTTTTCTCTCCCTCTTCCCAAGACAGCAATCTGATATAAGTTAAACATGTACAATCCTTTAAATAAATTTTAAAAAATATTCCAAATCACTATTGATTAGGGAAATGCAAATTTGAGGTACCACCTCACATCTATCAAATTACCTAACAGAATAGAAAAGGAAAATAATAAATGTTAGAGATGCAAAAAAACTGAGACACTAAAGCACTGTTGGTAGAATTGTGTATTAATCTAACCATTCTGGAAGGCAATTTGGACCTATGTCCGAAGGATTATAAATTATGCACACCCTTTGACTCAACAACAGTTGCTGTCCATTCTCTAAGAGGACCAAAATTAGATCAGTTATGTTAGAGTCAAGTTATGGTGTGTGTATAGAATAGTATACACAGAATAGTATAGAATAGTATACACACACACATATCTGTGTGTATAGAATATACATATATATATATATATATATATATATATATAAAAATATTCTTTTTATTGTTTTTTTTTTGGAGGGGGGAGTGGTCTATTTTCTTTTGCAACATGGCTAACAGGGAACATGTGTAATCTATATCAAAACTTCTCAAGGACAGGGAAAGAGAATTGTGAACTCGAAATATTAAAAAACAAATGTTAAAAATTGTTTTCACATGTATTTGTAAGGAGCCGCTGGAACTCACTGATGTGATTAGATCTATGTTTGAGGACTTTCACGTTGGCTGGTGTGTGGATGAATTGGAAGAGAGATTAGAAGTAAAGCTCAATTAGGATGCTATTAGAATAGGCCAAAGTAGAGGTAATAGCACATAAGCTACAATGAAGACTGCGTGAAGAGAAAGGAATGAAGGCAAAAGAGGATGATGTAGCAAGTTAGAATGGATGACAGAAATTGCAAAGCCTGAGTAATAAGACCAATAAGTTGTTTTCCAAATATGGAAATAGGTTTAACATGTATAAACTATATTCGATTGTTTGCTGTCTTGCGGAGGGAAGGAAGAGAGGAAAGGAGAAAAAAATGGGGGATGCAAAATCTTACAAAAATGAATGTTGAAAACTATCTTTACATGTATTTGAGAAAAAAAAATTTCTATCGAGAAAAATAATTGTAGTCCTCAACAGAAAAACAATTTAGGAAAAAGGTAAGGGCTTAGGAGAAGAGTTTGAATTTGTTAAACATGTTGAATTTGAAATGTCTTTATACAGATTATCCTGGAGCATCTAGATAGGCAGAGTTGTAGATAATGGATAGAGCACTAGAACAGAATTCAAATTTGACCTCAGCATTACCTGTGTGTCCCTGGACACGTCATTTAACTATTGCCCACATAAAACTGAAGAAGGAAATAGTAAAGCATTCTAGGATCTTTACTAAGAAAACCTCCATCAACAGTTTGTCCCAGGGGTCCAATTAGAGAGAACTGAATGAACAACAAACCCATAACAATCCTGGGGAAATCGGGAATACCTTCCAGTGGGTGTCACATGAAAAGAGCTTTTTAAGAAACTATCAAGAAAGCCATGTTAACTGATTATTGTGTTTGTAAAGGAGAACAGTGTATAAAGAGATTGGAAAGGTAGACTGGAGACAAACTGTGATTGAACAAACTATTCAGTTTATTGAGCAAAGACTGTGGCAAGACCAGACACGTTCTTAAGGAGTACATTTGGTAGTTGTGTGAATGGGAAGTGGAATGAAGAAACATTTGAGACCTGAAGATCAATTAGAATTATAGAGATGATAAAAGCATGAATTAATGTGGTAGTTGTATAAACATGAAGGAAGTCAAATTTGAGACATGTTGTAGAGTTAGAAACCACAAAGTTTGGCAACTGATTACATATGGATGGTGATGACAAAGTGAGAAGTAAAGGACAATGCCAAGGTGACTGAATGGATGGTGGCATCTTGATAAATAATAATAGCATTTATAATAGTGTATAGTCTACTAAACACTTTACAATATTGTCTTATTTATTTGAAGGTAGGACTTATTATGATTACCACTTAACAGGAGAGGAAACTGGAGCAAACAAGTTAAGTGACTTGCCCAAGGTCACACAGTAATTCATTAACCACTATTTAAGCACTTACTTTTGAGCACCCTGAAAAGACAGTCCCTGCTCCCAAGGATCTTACAATCTAATGAGGAGGCAATAAATATATACATATACATACAAATATACAAAATAAATAGTAAATAATTAAGAGGGAAACTGGGAATTAAAAGGAATAGGGAAAGCTTACAAAAGGTTGAGACTTAAAGGAAGCCAGGGCAGTGGTAGAATCCTGAAATCCCAACATAGACCCTTGGAAAATATCCAAATGCAAGGTACAGCCAGGAAGCCAAAGCTTATGGTGGCAGAATTGGGTGTAAACTTGGAAAGATAGGTGGGAACTAGCTTTTGAATACCAGATTATTTTGTATTTATTCTAGGGGTTCTATCCACCAGTAGATATCAGCAAATCTTGGCAATATACAGGATATGGGGTTGAGAGAAAGTGAATGTCTGAGGCTGAATTTGAACACAAGTCTTCCCGACTCCTTGCCCAGTCAACCTTGCCACCTAATTGTTCCTGAGCAGAAATGGCTCTCCAAAGAAACGAATAAGCTTGACAGGAAAGTTAATGAGTTCTGCTTTGGACAATTGAAAATGTCCAAAAGGCATATGTGCAAATAACATATATACATATAAGTGTTGCTATCCAATCATATCAGACCCTTCCTGAGCCCATTTTGTGGCATTGGTTTTGTTTTTGCTTTTGGTGTGGTTTGGTTTTTTGGCAAAGAGTTGTTTGCCATTAGCTTCTCCAGTTCATTTTACAGAAGAGGAACCCGAGGAAAGCAAAATCAGGTGACTTGCCCAGGATCACACAGCTAGTAAGTGTGTAAGTCCAGATTTGAACTCAGGAATAGTAGTCTTCCAGAACACCAACTAGCTGCCCCAAATCAAAAGTTGTGAGTTTTATTATTTCTATTTGTATCCCCGGATGCCTGGTCCAGAGTAACTACATAATAAATGTTTGTTGACCGTTTAATTTTAACCCCATCTCTGTGAATTCTACATTTTAGCCAAATTGAACCACTCTTCAGTCTGGCACCCACCCCACCCCAACTTGGCTGCATTCTACTTGGGTACCTTTGCTTATGCTGCTATCCCACTCCCCACCCCCACAAAGTTTCCCTTCCGCACTTAACTTGTTGCATCCTTTAAAGCCCAACTCAACTGTCTGCTCCAATTATAAGTCAGATTCCCACACAAGCATTAACAGTATTACTCCTCAAGTTCCACACTGCACTTTGTCTTGCAACTTTTATGCAATTCCAGCTGTTGTATCCTCTATTAGACTCTAAATTCCCGGAAGAAATGGACCAAGCTTAATCTAAACTTTGTATCTTAAAATTGTAGCTTTGCTACTCTACACACAATTAAGCTTGATATTTATTGTACTGAAGTAATTTTAAAAAGCAATCACAGTTTGATGTCAGTTACAAAAAATACCTAATGTTTGTTTGTTCCTAAAGAAAGTTATGTTCTTCCAATTGCCACCTCTGCGAACAAAAATTTCTTAACTTTGAGACTCAAAAAACCGCTTAAAATGTGGCTTCCTTAAGACCGATAGCAAGGATTATAATAAAAGCATACTTGCTGTCTGTGAAATGCAATGCACAGGAATTCTCCGATTCTAATGGAAGAATTACTTCATAACTTCAAACTGTCAATTTTAAAATACTAGCGTTCAAGAGTTTTTGTATCCTCTTTAAATCTATCATAGAAGAATGTTGCATCACTACTGTTACAAACAGCTCCTCACCTATGATGACAACACAGAAATCATTGATTGCCGTTCCTAGGAAGTGCCAATGTTGCTAACTAGAACTATTTTCGGTTGGTTTTGACCTTCCCCTATAGGGCCAATGGGAATAGTAAAGCTAAATAAAACTCAACCAAATTACTTCTCTTGCGGCTCTTTTTTAAACAGCTCTAAAACAGCAAAATGCTATTAAGAAGGCCCGAGACTGATGCAGCCAAATCACTTCCCTCTGCCCCTTTTAAAAAAACTCGCATCTTCCCTCTAAAAGCAGCAAAACGAAAGGAAGCCGGCCTCTCAGGGGCGAGAAGTTTTTTCCATCTGATTGAAAACTTAAGACAGCGGAACCAGCCGTGCAATGACTAACAACAAAGAGGAAGCCCCGGTCTTTGGGGGGGGGGGGGGGGGGAGGCGGGGGGGGCGGGGGCGGGGGGGGGGGGGGCGGGGGGCAGAGGGAGGGGGGGGAGAGGGAGAGGGGGAGAAGCGGCCGAGAGAAGAGGCAGGTCTCTTACCTTCCTACTTGCACCTCCAAGGGACACCTTGGGCCTGGTTTTGAACTCCCCTTCAAAGCTAAACATCTTTACAGCTTATCCCATCTAGGAGGAGGTGGGCGCGACCCCCGCACGGCCTGGAGGGTCGGGGGGCGGGGGAGGGCAGGTGCGGCCGCGGGGGCTGGGGGAGGCAGAGAGAGGGGGTAGCGGACCCAGCTCAGCTCGGCCAGCCCAGGACCCGAGGCGAGGAGACGCGAGGACGGGCTCGGGCTGCCTAGCGAGGGGGCTGGGTCAGGGAGCGGGGACTCCCACCGCTCCCTCTGCCCTCTGGGACCGCTGGGGGGCGGCCGAAGGAAATTGGGGGGGAGTGAGCGCGCTGAAGGGGAGTAACGGTGACCCGGGCCGAGGGCGCCTCTCCTCCCTCCCTCGTCCCCGGCCGCCACCGTAGGCACCACCACTACAGGTCACCGCCGAGGCCGCGGGGCACCCGGACCCGAGGGGGCGGACTCCCGGAGCCGCACTAGGAAGCAGCCGGCTTGGGAAAGAAGATGGCCGCCGACTGCAGTTCCCGTCCGCGGCCCCGCGGCCCGGCGAGCGAGCGCGCCCCCGCCATCGATGACAACGGCGATCCTCGCTCCGCGCAGGCCAAAGGAATCGACCCGGCGAGAGCACGTCCCGGCGTGCGCGCCCCCGGGAGGCACGTACCAGAACTGGGGGCTCGCGCTAGCGCCTCTGAAACGCGGAAACGGGAGCCGGCTTTGCTGAGCCTGGGGTCCTCAAGGTCGGGGTCCTCTGGGTTCCCGCGGTTCTACCCGTGTACGCGCCTCCCTCCCCCCATCTGTGTCACGCACTGTCCCGAGAGTCTTGGTGCAGTTGTAAGCCTTTTAGGAAACTTTCCGTATTGGATTAAGTCACGGGTCCCAAAACCATGTATACGGATGGATAAATGGGTATATAGATATATATGGATGGATACGGATGGATGGATATATGGATATATATGTATATATATATATGGATGGATATATAGGTAGATATAGATGGATGGATATATAGATAGATAGATATAGATGGATGGATATATAGATAGATAGATAGATATAGATGGATATATAGATAGATATAGATGGATGTATATATAGATATATACATGGATGGATATATAGATAGATAGATGGATGGATAGATAGATAGATATAGATGGATGGATATATAGATAGATAGATGGATGGATATATAGATACGATATGCATACAGACGGATGGATACATGATACATAGCATACAGACGGACTGGATACATAAGATAGATATATGAGAGACTGGATATAGATATGATATGGATAAGATGGAGTGATATAATGACTGTATTAATACGCATACTAGATGGACGGATACATAGATACATAGCATAGACGGATGGATATAAGTATTATAGGATTATCAGTACATAGATGGATCGGATATAGACATAGACGGACGGATTACAAGATGATAATCATGACGCATACAGACGGACGGATACTATCAGAAGGATATGATACAGATCGGACGGATACACAGATACATATGCACATAGACGGACGGATACACAGATACAGCATACAGACGGACGTGACAGACAGATACATGCGACATAAGACGGATTTGGATACATGATCATAATACATGACTGGAGATGATGCATACAGACGGAGATATATATATAGATGGATGGATATATAGATATATATGTATATAGATGGATGGATATATAGATATATATGTATATAGATGGATGGATATATAGATAGATATATAGATGGATGGATATATACATAGATAGATAGATATATAGATGGATGGATATATAGATATATATGTATATAGATGGATGGATATATAGATAGATAGATATAGATGGATGGATATATAGATAGATATATAGATGGATGGATTACATGATAGATCAGATACAGATGGATGGATAAGATGGATGGGTATTATAGATGGATGGATATATAGATAGATGAATGGAGTGACAGATGGATGGGCATATAGTAGACAGATAGATGATGGATGGATGGACATTATATAGACAGACATGATTTGGATGGACATATATAGATAGATGGACGTAAGATGGATGATGATTAACATGATAGATGGATAGATGGTGTATACTATATGGATGGATATATACGATGATGATATATATATATGATTGGCATATTTATGGATATATATATAGATGATAGATGATGGTATAAATAGTACTGATGGATATCAGACTGGACTAGCAATGGGCATACATAATGGATGATGATAGACCTAGTCATACATTACGATATGGATGCTGATATCAAGGCATGAGTTATATATATATCAAGAATATAGTCAGATGTGACTGGATACATAGGACATATATACGGATGAATAGATGGTCATCATATGGAAAGGATACGATAGGATCGCAGATATATGGATAAATACTATATATAGAGATATATATGATGGATAGATGGGTATACATATATGAATGGATATGGATGGATGGGTATATATATATATATGGATATATATTATATATACACATGTGTGTACATAGAGGTGTGCCTGCTTTTATATATATAGAAATAAACATAACATTTGTATAAACATGCTTGTGTGTGTGTATATGTGCTTATTTATACTGTTCATATATACACTGAGTGTTTACATAAACTTATAGATGTCCGTATTGTTCATTTTATGTTTGATAAAATGTATTTTGTGGTATTCATTTAAAAACAGTCTGAAATGAGATCTGCCAGACTGCCCAGGTGGGCCAAGGCACAAACAACAAAGTTTAGAACCTGTTCAATTCCATTCATTTGTTAAGTGCTTATTATGTACAAGGCACTATGTAGTTTTTTTTGGCTGCAAAGAATATAGTCAGACTGACTGTGATCATGACAATCTGTAGTGTCATCTTTGGGTTTTCAAAGAAAAGTGTCCGCTAAGTATCTTGACAAAACTCTATTTGTCTTTGCCCTGCTTCACTTTGTATTCCAAGGTTGAACTTGACTGTTATTCCAATTATTTTTTTGACTTCCTGCTTTAGCATTCCAATCAGCTATGAAGAATGTGCTGTCTTTTTTTAGTGTTATTTCTAGAAAATGTTGTAGGTTTTCATAGAATTGATCTAAATTTCTGATAAGGCCCAGGACTGAAACCAGCTGATATCTTGTCTTTTTATTTTTTGGCAAGCTTTTTGCAAGCACATATGCTTAACAAACCTCATGTATATTAACTGACACACCCTTAAGGTGGGATTAGTTGCTATCTTTGCACATGGGATGTTTGATCAGGAATGAGAGGACATATTGAGGAGTATATATAGTGGGAATGGAATGACATGTGTGACTTCTGAAGGGGTTCCAGTAGAAACGCTGAGGATTTAACTCTGATATCTGACTTGTGTGCTTAAATTCATATGGCGTTTTGGAACATATTAAAAAGTTTAAACTGCTTCACTCATCCCAAGTTTGTTCATTCACCACAGCTATTGTGAAGGGTCCGAGTATTATTTTTCACAAGTATGTTCATCATGTCATTGTTCTTGTTATCCTATAAAAAAGCTTGCTGTCCCACTATTCGGGGCTGGAGTCTTTGAAATGATAATCTCATCCAGCCCTGGGATCAAAATCCATTTGGTCCCAGTATATTTCTCCATCTAATAAATTATTAAATTGGTGTCTAACCTCTGTCTTTTTCAGTTTCTCCGGTATTACAGGTTAACTTGTTATAGCTTTCTGCCTATGGTTGTCTTTCCTCTCCTAGCCAAATGATGTGTTTGGGAGGTCAGCACTTTCTAGCAGCAAATAATGAGACAGGTTCAGTCACCAGATGATGAGATTTAGGAAAAAAGCAATTGTTGGAGTTTAGTCATGTGAAGAATTTATAATAGCCATTCTCTTTGGCAAAAGATAGATTTATTTTGGAGAGGAGATTACATACAAAATGAAGATTATTTAAATTGGGCCCCCCTTGAGTTTTGGGGGGAAGAAATGGGGGTGAACTCTGAGAAACTCTCCTCTGGGAGAGGCCCACCCTCAGGGAATCAAGACAAGTGGTTTCATTTAGTTGGAAATCTTAACCTGATATTCCTATTGAGTGGCTAGAAACTCCAAGACAAGTAGTCTTTTCAACTGGAAATCTAGGCCTCAGGGCATTGACAACATTGAGGGATTCTCATTCAATTTTGAATGGAAGCCCTAGCTTCTCTAGGGCTCTAATAAAAGACAATTCTGAACTCCAGATCTCTGCAAAAGTCCAAAGTAGGATTATGCTTTGCCAATGAAGTTCTCTTCTTAGCATGACTCCTGCCCACTGTGAAAATATTCTCCTCTCAGTGTTAACCTTTGCCATTTTCCCTGACAGGATCTTACCCACTGAGAAGTCTGTCTTTCCTAGCAAAGCTGGCTTCTTAGCGCCAATAAAATTCCCTTTTGCCTCAGATTTTCGGGTTTTTTAATTCTTTCCAATTGGACCTGCATCACCGAACAGAGGGAATTCCCCACCTCAATTCTCACACCACTAGCACCGCATGGAAGAGATTCAATAGACAACAAGGAATGGTAAATATGAAATAGAGTTGGGAGAGCATATAAATTAGCAAGGAAAGAGATTTTTAAAATTAACAATGGAAAGGAAAAGTTCCCTAGTGGAACTCACAATTAACTAGGAGAAAGACTATTGTCTATGAGGTGGGTGCATGCCCTTAACTGGCAGGACTAAATCCAAACAGAGATTTAGCACCCTAAAAAAGTTATCTATAAAAAGGAAAGACACCATGAGGCATGGGCTAGGGCAAGCAAGGTGGTGGGGGGAAAGGGGAAGAGAAAGTCACCATAAGGCAGAATGCTACAGGGGGTGGGGGGTAAGAGGTGAAAAATTGGAACAAGAAGTTTGGCAATTATTAATGCAGTAAAGTTACCCATGCATATATCCTGTAAATAAAAGGCTATTAAATTAAAAAAAAAAAAAAAAAAGGCAGAATGCTGCTACGGAAGATTTGACCTAAGAAGGATTTAGCCAAGATGGCATGGGCCATGGACAGATTTATAGAGGAAATTAAATGGGGGTTTAATATAACTTGGAGTTCTGACTGGATCCAGCAGGGTGTGACTACCTACAACTTCCACAGAGGGTGGGACTATAACTTTGAACTGATCCCCATCATTGCCTTTCCCTGCTTGCCTTAGAAAGTATTTTTATCAATATTTCAGGGCTTTCTCTGCCAACCCCACCTAGTTAATCAGGACCTCATCACCAGTATGACTTTTCTCACCCTTCTATTGACTGAAAATTAATCCATATTTTTTTCTGAGGGATTCTTGCCCACAGCAGTGATCAGGTCTTGGTGAAGAAGTTTTATAAATCTGTCTATGGCTCATGTCATCTTGACTGAATCCCTTTTGGGTTTGTTGTGCCACAGTTCCCTTTTGATGTCCTGAGTTTCCCTAATTGTCCTATTTAGTTACTCTGCCTCAGGTTATCACCTTTCCCACTTGTTTGATGAGATAAAAGTCTACCTCACTTGCTCTCTGCCCCATCATTCCCTCTTAAATGGTTGATGAGATAAAGGTTTTATATCTTTAGATTATAGTCATTCCTTCTTAATGTTTGACAGGATAAAGGTTTATCTATTTTAGATGCCATTAGAATATCAGTAACCTCTCCAGTACCTCCCTCCATTGTGTCATCCTAGGTGCCTCCCCCCATTAGGTTATCCCCATCCAGGTACCTCCCCCATTATGTCATTGTTCTTGTTATCCTATAAAAATCTTGCTGTCCCACTATTGGGGCTGGAGTCTTTGAGATGATAATCTCATCCAGCCCTGGGACCAAGATCCATTTGGTCTCAGTATATCTCTCCATTTAATAAACTATTAAATTGGTGTCTAACCTCTGTCTTGCTCAGTTTCTTCAGTATTACAGGTTAACCTGTTAATAGCGTTCTGCCTATGGTTGTCTTTCCTCTCATCCCCTTCCCCATGCCTCGCCATGTCTTTCTGTGAAGACCAAGTTTAGCACCTAGAGTATATTAAAATCAACCGGAGTCAGAATAAGGGAAAATGCTTGATCTTTATTCTTTGCAGAGGTGAAGAGGAATGACAATAGGAAGTGAGAGCAATCACAACACCAATGCAGCCAGCAGTGCCTCTGCCTCTCACTCCACCCACCAAATCATTTACACAATCTCCTATACAACAAATCAAACTTGCACAGAGAATGGGCGGGGCCATTCTTGCTCCAAGCATATGAGTATTGTCCAATTGCTAATTAGCCTCAACTGCTAAGAGGGACCTCAGTGCAAGGAGAACTTCAAGAGCTTCAGCCCATTACATATTTCTCCTTATAACTAATTCTTTTAGGGTACTGCCAGTCAATAGCATATTCCTACCTCATGGTGTATTCTTTCTTTCTTTTTTTTTTTTAAATAATAGCTTTTTATTTACAAGTTATATGTATGGGTAATTTTACAGCATTGACAATTGCCAAACCTTTTGTTCCAATTTTTCCCCTCCTTCCTCCCACCCCTTTCCCTAGATGGCAGGATGACCAGTAGATGTTAAATATATTAAAAGTATAAATTAGATACACCATAAGTAAACATGACCAAGCCGTTGTTTGCTGTACAAAAAGAATCGGACTCTGAAATATTGTACAATTAGCCTGTGAAGGAAATCCAAAATGCAGGTGGGCAAAAATATAGGGATTGGGAATTCAATGTAATGGTTCTTAGTCATCTCCCAGAGTTCTTTTGCTGGGCGTAGGTGGTTCAGTTCATTACTGCTCCATTGGAACTGATTTGGTTCATCCCATTGCTGAAGATGGTCAGGTTCATCAGAATTGATCATCATATAGTATTGTTGTTGAAGTATATAATATAGGTATATATATATAGTACATATAAATTATTAATATTAATTAATAATATTCATTATTACTATATTATTATATAGACTATACTATATAGGTAAGCCCTGCTCGTTTCACTCAGCATCAGTTCATGTAAGTCTCTCCAGGCCTTTCTGAAATCATCCTGTTGGTCATTCCTTACAGAGCAATAATATTCCATATTATTCATATACCACAATTTATTCAGCCATTCTCCAATTAATGGGCATCTACTCAGTTTCCAGTTTCTGGCCACTATAAAAAGGGCTGCCACAAACATTCTTGCACATACAGGTCCCTTTCCCTTCTTTATGATCTCTGGGATATAAGCCCAGTAGTAGCACTGCTGGATCAAAGAGTATGCACAGTTTGATAGCGTTTTGAGCATAGTTCCAAATCACTCTCCAGAATGGCTGGATGTATTCACAGTTTCACCAACAATGTATTAGTGTCCCTGTTTTCCCACATCCCCTCCAACATTCCACATTATCTTTCCCTGTCATTCTAGCCAGTCTGACAGGTGTATAGTGGTATCTCAGAATTGTCTTAATTTGCATTTGTCTGATTAATAATGACTTGGAGCATTTTTTCATATGGCTAGAAATAGTTTCAATTTCTTCGTTTGAGAATTGTCTGTTCATATCCTTTGACCATTTATCATTTGGAGAATGGCTTGATTTCTTATAAATTAGAGTCAATTCTCTATATATTTTGGAAATGAGTCCTTTATCAGAACCTTTGACTGTAAAAATATTTTCCCAGTTTATTGCTTCCTTTCTAATCTTGTCTGCATTAGTTTTGTTTGTACAAAAACTTTTCAGTTTGATATAATCAAAATTTTCTATTTTATGATCAGTAATGATCTCTAGTTCTTCTTTGGTCATAAATTCCTTCTTTCACAGGTCTGAAAGGTAAACTGTCCTGTGTTCCTCTAATTATTTATAATCTCATTCTTTATGTTTAGTTCATGAACCCATTTTGACCTTATCTTGGTGTGTATGGTGTTAAGTGTGGGTTGATGCTTAATTAATTATATATAATATGTAATAATATAGTCCTGCCTACCAGGATTCCTGCCCGCTGTGAAGAGACCTTCTTCTTAGTGAAAACTTCTCATTGCTCTGCCAGAACCTTGCCACTCAGAAGTCAGTCTTCCTAGCAAAGCTGGCTTCTCAGCCAACAGAATAAACTTCCCTTTGGCCATTCAAACTGTTAGGGTTCAGGAATTCTTTTCATTTTGCACCTGAGTCAACCAGAAGGGGTTCCCACAACTCTCTGCACTGCTACTAACTGCATCAGTAGTGTTGAATATCTGATGACCTGAGTAACTCATTTTCTGGTGTCATCTCTTTTATCATTTTAATAATATGAATGGGGTTTTCTTAGCAAAGATACTGGAGTAGTTTGCCATTTCCTTCTCCAGTGGATTATCTTTTGATACATACAACTCTCCATTATGACCTGCCCACCTTAGATGAGCCTGCTTAAGATAATTCTTTCCACTGAGCTACACAAATCCTTCTACCACAATAAAGCATTATCCAGGATAGGATTGCTGTTATGACCTTTTTAAAGATAAGGTAGTTGGATTAGATATTCTATAAATTTTTTTTGCATTTCTAAACTCTATATATCGTTAATTAAATGCCCCACAAAGTGATGAACAAGCAATGAAAATCTGACCTGAGGAGTTTACCACTTAATCTAAGGAGGCATTACTTAATAATTTTAATGTTAGATGTATTGGTGATTGGTTGTTGGATGGTGATTTAATTTCCAGAGTTATGAAAAATTTAATTGGAAAAATGAAACGTTAGAAAATTGAATCTTAAGAAATAGAAGGTTGGAGGATGATTTCAGAAAGGCCTGGAGAGACTTACATGAACTGATGCTGAGTGAAATGAGCAGGACCAGGAGATCATTATATACTTCAACAATAATACTATATGATGACCAGTTCTGATGGACCTGGCCATCCTCAGCAACAAGATCAACCAAATCATTTCCAATGGAACAGTAATGAACTGAACCAGCTACGCCCAGCGAAAGAACTCTGGGAGATGACTAAAAACCATTACATTGAATTCCCAATCCCTATATTTATGCCCACCTGCATTTTTTATTTCCTTCACAAGCTAATTGTACAATATTTCGGAGTCTGATTCTTTTTGTACAGCAAAATAACGTTTTGGTCATGTATACTTATTGTGTATCTAATTTATATTTTAATGTATTTAACATCTACTGGTCATCCTGCCATCTAGGGGAGGGGGTGGAGGGTAAGAGGTGAAAAATTGGAACAAGAGGTTTGGCAATTGTTAATGCTATAAAGTTACCCATGCATATAACCTGTAAATAAAAGGCTATTAAAAAAATAAATAAATAAAATTTTAAAAAAATTAAAAAAAAAAAAAAAGAAATAGAAGATTGGGATCCACAAGGACTCAAAGAATGTTTGAAAAGGAATCCTCTGGATTTTGCCCCCTTCCCCCTCTCTGGTTCCTTATGTATGAGACAAAAAGTCACCATAATCAAAAGTTTGGAGTCTGAGTCAGAGATCAGAAATGATCTTTATTCTTACTCATGATAAAAAGAGCACAACCCCCATTATTCAAACAACTACAGCCAGGGAGTGCAAAGAACTTAACAAAAAGCAAAACTTTTATTTTTAAATGGAGTCCCCAGCACTCCCAATCTCACCCTACCATTTGCTGATAAGAAAGCTCACAATTTTCTTAACTAAATCATGCAAGACAATATTAATCCTTCATTATCCTAATTATTCATAGCCATCTATGACCTATCAGAACACAATATTCAACAAATGCTTATCACATATTTCCTTTCACCAAATTTGAAAGCATCCAATTGAAAGGGGGCTTTTGCATTACCTCATCTTGAGTTGTAAAGCTGAACCTGTATGTATAAATAAGACTGTGGGACTGAGAAAATGCCACTGGAAGTCATTTCTCACAATTCTCATTATTTTTCTCCAAAAGAATGTAAGCTCCTTGAGAAAAGGGACTGACTTTTGTAATGTGATTTGAATTACATTCTAATTACAAAATCGATTTGAAAAGGAACCCTATGGACTTTGCCCCCTTCCCCTACCCTGGTTATCTTTCCCCAAAAGAATGTTTCTTGAGAGCAAGGACTGGTTTAAGTAAAGAGGAGAGGAAATTCATATTCTGTAACTATTGTAACATCCAGTTAACTAAGAATGGGGGAGAAACTTGCCCTTCAAGGTGGGAAATGAAAGACTAATTTTGTAGTTTCAAAAAAAACCCAAAAGACTAAAAGTGTGCCTACTGGCTTAGGAACGCATTCTTGCAAAAATGTTAAATAAAATCTTTCCAGGAGCCATTTGCAGCCAGAGAGAGGACAATGAGGACTGAGTATGAATCACAACATAGTATTTTGTTATTGTTTTTGTTGTTGTTGTTTGTATTTTGTATTTTGTTTTCTTTCTCATTTTTTCCCTTTTTGATCTGATTTTTCTTGTGCAGCATGATAATTGGGGAAATATATATAGAAGAATTGCTCATGTTTAACTTATATAGGATTACTTAGGGGAAAGGAGGGAAAAAAATTTTGAAATACAATGTTTTGCAAGGGTGAATGTTGAACATTATGCCTTTATGCCTATATATATATATATGCTTTTCATTTACAAAGTACATTCATGGGTAATTTTTCCAACATTGACCCTTGCATAACTTTTTGTTCCAAATTTTCCCCTTCTTTCCCCCACTCCCTGCCATATCTGGCGGATAATCCAATACATGTTAAATATGTTGAAATACATGTTAGATCCAATATGTGTATACAAATGTATACAATTATCTTGTTGCGCAAGAAAAATCAGATCAAGAAGGAAGAAAAAGAAAAACTGAGAAAAACAAAATGCAAGCAATAACAACAGAGAGAGGTGGGTGTCTCTGGAAACTAATTAGCCCCAGTCTCTCTTTAGCTTCCTGGTCCACCAAGGACAAAAGTAGTTCTACTCACCTAGAGTTACCACATCCTTCCAACTACCAGACAAATTTCTGGTATAAGTATATAGTATAAGTAGAGGAGAGATGGAACTTTGCTACAGAAGCTTAACCCTGCTTATATATTGCATATCCTTGTGGTGTTAAAGTCAAACAAATCTTCTCTTCAGTGATTTATGATAGAAATCATTTTTTCTTTTTTACAAAGGCCCACTCCTATAAGAGTTGGCAGCTGATGTGAGCCTTCAAGGAAAACTGTGTGAGATGGGTGCTAGACCCCCTTACCCAAAGTAACTAATCAGAGACATCTTTAGATACAAAGATTAAGCATTTATTTAGTCCCTTCAGAGAGAGGCCCACACCTGGGAGGCATCTCAGCTCCCAACATTTGCTAGACCTGACAAGCTAGAAATAGTAAAGATGGTTAAATAGCAAAAGACCCAAATCTTTTCATTAAATAAACTAAAAAATAAGTAGCCTTATTGATCAATGGTCACCAATGTCTGCTTCCTGTGGGTCATGCTACTTCCTGTCACTTCCTGAAGCTGGCCTTTCTTGCCCTAGAGAACTCTAGGCTTAGAGATCATGTGACTTCCTGCAACTTGGGCCTAAAGTCTGACCCACTCCATCTCATAGACTTTTTGAGAAAACTTCACCTGGTCTCACTCAGTCCCCGTCTTTTTCAAACGTTTGAAGATTTCTCACACCAGTCCTGATATATCACTTCCACTACATCTTTGTGACCCAGGCCTTCAGGCTCATCCCTCTCTTCAGTATTAACTGTAACGTGTCCTCTACCATTTAGAACCAATACCTGCACTTTCAGGAACCACTTTAGCTAAGAAATCTTGAACTATTCTTAGGATTAAGCACATAAGCAAGCCGGTGACAGGATATTGCTGCTTAAAACAATGAGTAGGAATCAGAGACTCCGCTTCCATCATTTTCCACTATCTGTCTTGGAAACCCAGTTATCACAGACCAACAATTGGCAACTAGCAGCCAGTTATCCATAGAACTACAACACTGTGGTGGAGGCCCAGGAGGCCTCAGGGCCATTGTTGCATCATTCCCACCTCAAGCAGTCCAGACCCAGATTCATTTGCGACAAAAGAGCGAAGGTCTCATCTTCTGGAGCTGCTTCAAGCTGACAAGGGACGTATAGTATAGCTGGCCATGGCCCAAGGGTGAGGAGGGGACTGAGGAGGGGAGACAAGTGACTTGTAGACTTCAGCAGCTGAGTGTCAGAATCAGGTATCAGGTGATTTCAGGTTGACCAAGTAGTTGGAATTTTATGACCTGGAGTCTGGAAGAAACAACTCTGACAAGTATATTAAAAATACAAGAACCAAATATGAGCAAAAGAAACAGAATAAACAAAAGTGGAGTTACTAGGGAGGTTACTAGGGACAGTACCAAGGAATCCCACCCAGAGGAAGATGGGAGGGAGTGGGGGAGAGAGAAGAAAATGAGACTATCATGAATGCCTCTCATTCAAACAGCTTTTCCTAGGATAAATACCAAAGAATGTTTTCCCCAAATTCCTGTTTTTGTTTCCTTAAAGGAGTGGGGCAATGGGTGGAACATTATGGCCTTCAGTGAGTATGCTCTCTTTTAGCAATAATCTTAGAGCCCTTTTCAGTTTTACAAGGGAAGGCTTTTACCCAATTTCAGTTTTACAAGGGAAGGCTTTTACCCAATTAGTACAGGTGTTAATAAAAGCAAAAACAGTTTGAAGTTCCTGCAAGGGGGCATATGTGTAGGCCTTTTTTAATATTTCTTTCAGAATTTACTTGCCTGGGAACTATATGAGGGAATGCAGGAGTCAGGAGCGTGATTAAGGGCAAACAGGCAGTAGCACAGACAGCTGATCTGTAAGCTTGTTTCCCTTGACCTGAAATGAATTCCCCTTCCTTTAGGAAACAGAAACCTCGCTACGTCCATGTACAGCTTGCAGTAATTATTTCCCTTGAATACTTAATAGGAGATTGTTTGTCTGTCAAAAATCCTCTTTCTTTCCATATAGCCCCCATAATCATAAAAGCATATTTAAAGTCAGCATAGATCTTTGAGAAGTAGGCAAGGGGTCTAAGATATGGTTCCAGAGATCCCCTAGGACCTAGATCTGCCTTCCATCAATGTACAGTGTAAAAGATTTTAGGTAGAAGATTAGTTTAGCTTTCAGAGTCCTAAAAACCTTGCCCTGATTAGGGCATGCTAAGATTGTCTGCTTTCTCCAGTGAGCAAAAGAGAAGGTGAGAGGTGGCCCCAAATACTTAGCAAAGTGGGCCTTCAGACAAAGAAGCTCTAACTCCAGGAAGCAAGAAAGTTAAAGATTTTATTGCTGTAGCCAGAGAATCCTCCAGGGCTGGACTGTAAATCAAAATATCATCTATATACTTGTATTGTACCTCATATCTTCCACAGACCACTTGCTCTGATTACAGAAATTTGCTATAAGAGAGAAAAACAGGGATATGATTTAACTAGTGTCAAAACTGGTCCTTCAGGTCTTGACCTGAGAGCACATTCATGATATGGGATAAAGCATCTTTAACTCAGTTTTACTTCAGGTAATTGTCCTAGTTTTCAATTGATCATGTAGTAACAATTCCACCTTAAGCCAGACTCAGGAATAATCAGGTAGGTTCTTATTCAAAAGAATACTACTGGGAAACTGAATCAGAAGGATTCTACCTCAACAGAGGCTAAAGTTGTTCTCACAACTCTTGCACAGATACTAACTTCCACCTGTAACAGTTGAGGATCACATTCTTCTGAGTAGCTTGTGACATATTCTTTTCAGATAGTGAATCACTGGCTTGATGATCTATCAGACAGTAGACCTGAATATAAAATTCCAAATAATATTAACTACAGTCCTAAAAGATTTTATCTCCAATAGCAATTCTAATTAATCAAAGCTTCAGCTGAATCTAGGTCTCAAGGATCACATATCCTGAGTAGATACTGATTATGACCTTATATTGATAGTAAGAAATTCATTCTAGAAAGTTCACAGCTTATGTTAATATCTAAGTAGATGGTTTTAAGTTCAACATTACACAAATCATTTTGCTTTTAAAATGCTCAATACATAGAAAAATTCTAAATTGCATATTGCCCATAACAGAAACATGTTCAAAGGGACAAAGGCAAAAACTGTTATTCTCAGAGTCCCTTTAAATAATGGGTACAACTTTAATCAATTAATCACTCATACAGAATACAGAATATCCTAATTTCACACAAAGAACTTTATCAGCATTAACATTAATAATTTCTTTATTCTAAAAAAATATTAGTTCAACTTCCTCTAATTGAGGAGTCCCTATAAACTTTTTGGAAATATAAATAACAGATACAACAACCAGGGGCATTAGGTCCACATAAAAACAAAAAGTCTCATAAACAATTTTGCATACCCCATCAAATCAGGTTAAAATTCGGTACTTCAAGGTATTTCAGAGTCTCTAGGTACTTCAAGAAAGCTATAGATCACATTTGTTATCATATTCACTAAACAAGGAGATGATTATGCACTTAAATAAATATTAAATAATTTGCTGCATTCAGATGGAGATCTTGGTAATCACTTTCAGAGACCTAACAATTCTAGCAAACCTCTTAAAAGTTTCTTGCATTGCTAAGCAGTGGAATTTTTGATAAAACATCAAAAATGACCTTGCCTTAAAGCAGCCATAGACTTGAAAAATAAAAACAAACTTTCAGTTATTAACAGCATGTAAATGTAAGCTATTCCTTTAAACAATAAAAGCAACTAACGTGTCAACCAGTGGGGGGAGAGGGTTGAGCTCCTGTGAGTGCAGTTTTGTTCTTACTTCTAAGAAGCAGGGGGGAAGAAGGGGAGTTAATTCTTTCCCTTTCTCCTTTATTTGTGAAAGGATGTAGAGGGCCAGAACTCTGGAGAAGTATACTTGAAACAAGGTATTAACTCAGTGGAATTGATGAGATAATGGTTCTCTAGTTCACATATATGTAGTATGATATGATATAATCGCTCTAGTTTGATATAATGATATAATCACTCTAGATTGGCTTATGCTCAGTGTACTGTAATGTTGTAATTGTAATTGGGTATTTAAGGGCTGAGAGAACTGGGGACAAAGGCAGACTCAGATTGAGATTGGTTGAGACTGCTGGAGGAAACTGCGTCAGACTGAGACTGGCTCAGACTATGACAGACATAGACTATGAAAGGAGACAATAAAGACTTTGGACTCTGTTCTTGTCCATCCTCGTGGTGACTATTTTGCTGAGACCAAGGCCCTTTCAGAGGACCTCCAGAAAGCTAACGCTGACATTACAAAAGGAGCCTCAAGCAGTCAGAGGTTTGTATAAACTACTTCTTCTGGATTTAGAGGTTCTTCCCATTCTCATACAAGTTTAGTTTCTAATCCTCAAAAGATCCATATTTTGGCCAAATCATCCTTCCTCCAATGTCTCCTAATGGCCTATGATTCCATATGTCTATCTTTTGTAACTTTCTGCTTATGTCTGGTTTGTTACAAAATGTATCCTAAACATAGACCCATTGTCTGGGTCTGAGAGATCCAGACTGGAATATTTTCTCGTACTTTCTTTTAATCTCTAAGAACTCAGAGGTGGTTTCCTCATGCCCTTGCATTCTCTCAAATGCCTTCTTCCCATACTCCACAGAGAGGGAGGCTGAAGGTATGATCCCAAGGACAATCAGAGAAAATCCAACCTGTTATCTTCCTTGAATCAGAACCCTAGCCATCTCTCTGGGAAGTCACAGATCCTGGACAAGCCCCCATAAACTGTATGGGACGGGTGCTAGATCCCCTTGCCCAAATTAACCAATCAGAGATATCTTAAGATACAAAGAGAAAGCATTTATTCAGTCCTGGCAAGGAGAGACCCAAGCACGCCCAGGCAAACATCAGCTCCCATTTCCCAGCATGTGCCTGACCTGGCAAGGTGGAAATAGTAAAGCTGGTTAAATAGCAAAAGACACTAGTCTTTTCATTGAGTGGACTAAAAAGGAAGTAATTATTATTGACCAATGGTCACCAATGTTGTCTGATTCCTGTGAGTCACATCACTTCCTGTCACTTCCTAGGGTCTGGCCTTTCTTGCCCTGGAGAATTCTAGGCCTAATAGATCATGTGACTTCCTGCAACTTGGGCCTAAGGTCTGATCTACTCCATCTCACAGACTTTTTGAGAAAATTTCACCTGGTCCCATTCAAAATGATTCTGAAAAAAAGTAGTTGAAAGGCAGTTTATTCTGGTCATGAGAACAACCTTATGCGAATGCTGAGAGATAGAAGATCATCATGCTTGCAGTCCTGGTTGACTGGAATATATATTTGATGAAGAGATATGCTATGTAATTTCCAAGGCAAGAAAGGCAAATTGGAAATGGGCTATGGAGTAAGATATTTATTGCTGTTGAGTGCTGTTGAGTGCTGTTGACATTCTGTGACCCCATCTGAGATTTGCTTGGCAAAGGTACTGGAGTAATTTGCCATTTCCTTCTCCAGCTTATTTTACAAAAGAGGAAATCAAGGCAAATGGTGTTAAATGATTTGCCCAGGATCACATAGCTAGTGAGTGTTTGAGGCCAGACTTGAACTCTGGCTTTCCTGATTCTAGGGCCCCCATATTTTTATATTACAGGACTTAGTGAGCCGCTGATGATTTTTGACCAGTGTATCAGGTAAAAAATTAAATGACTGAGGAAACAAAGGTTCAAGTTTACAAACATATGGATTTGGTAAGGAATGCATGTCAATTGCCTAAAAAGTTTGAACCAGTCACCTTCCTCAGCTTCAGCACCAGACCCTAAATATAAGGGAAGACAGATTTAAATCCCCTCAATTGCTTCACTCCTTCCTTTTGATTCATAGAGGAGTAGCAACCCCCCATCATTGATGACTTACCTATAAATCAAATCTAATAAAGTTTATATAGGTCAGACTGTAGATCCAACTATTCATAAGTTTGACCAAGGATTAATTTGAGGAGAGAATTTTACATGTCATCAAGGTAACCAAGAAAACTTAAAACGTAAGCATAAAACAGAAAATCAAAACAGTACAATGATGATCAATATTAACTAACATTCAGTCTCTTTGTATCTCAGTAATTCACTCCCAGTATCCATTTAAACATCACAACATGAATCCCAGGTGTATTATATAGTCATCTCTAGTTACTGAATATCTTCATTGGTACATTTGGAATAGGCATTGTTCTCAAGGCAGCTCTGAATGGGGTTCTGTTTTTCTGGTTTCCAATTTACTTGTAGAAATTCCTAAATAATTCTGCTAAAATCTGCTAGTAACAAAGCAATATAATTTAATACACCCTACTATATTTAGTTTTTTATGTGTTGAAAACTAGATAAATTCTAATGGAGCTAACCATTAACTATAGAGCTATAAAAAAGAACACCAAATTAGGAACCCATACTTCACCTGAGACTTTAGAAATTTTCATATACTGCTGTTTTTATCTTTACCTAAACCTTGTACCTGATACAAGAATCTTTAAAAAAAAAATTTGAGGATCTAACTTACAAAATTAACTCTTCAATCTTTTAAAATTATTAGATACTTTAAAAATAGGAAAATATTTATTCTTTTTTTTTTTACAATTGTGAATGTAATATGTAAAATCCTTAATTCAATTTTGAGAAATTATTACTAAAACATACTCAGAACTGAATTTCCCTACTAGATACATTTAGAAGTCAATCATATACATATGCATATAGTTTTCAGAGAAAACAATCTAATCTTGTTACTTTCTCAAAATTTATTTTTCCATTTTATTCCAGTATAAATCTATTGGATTTAGTATTGTACTTATAAAGATTCTATTGCTCACCTGTCCTGTATTTAAAAATTTGTTATAAAAGTAAAGATGGGAAATAATTATTAAGGCTCCTCCTTCAATAGTACAGACTGATCTGACATATACTATAACAAGAAAAAAACTGGCTTAGTTTCATTCTAGATATGAGTCATATCTGTTAGCTAATCATGTAGTAATAGGGAATCAAGAAACCAGACTACTAAGTAGATGGGGAAATTTCCTGTTCAGAAAGGAAATAATACAATGGTAAGACTGAATTAAGAGGATCCTACCCTAGGCCATATCAAAGTCAACCCCTCAACTTTTCCCAGGGGCAAACATCTACCTCCAGCTGTTCTCAGACTACAATATAGGCCACTTTCTTTCTTTCTTTTTTGTATATTGTTTTATTTTTCTAAAAGATAGTTTTCAACATTCGTTTTTGCAAAACTTTCTAATTTTTTTTCTCTCCTCCCCAAGACAGTAAACAATCTGATACCTGTTAAATAAATGTAATCCTTTTAAGCATATTTCCATATTTGTCTTGTTGTACAAGAAAAATCAGACCAAAAGGTAGGGACAGGGAACCATAATAAAGAAAAAAAAAGGTGAAAATACTATGCTTTGCCTCTTGAATCCTCATTACATTGTCAAGAAGAACCAAGTCCATCACAGTTGATCATCACATAATCTTGTTATTACTGTATACAATGTTTTCCTGGTTTTGCTTACTTCACTCAGCATCAGTTCATGTAGATTTTTCCAGGCTTTTCTGAAATCGTTCTGCTCATCATTTCTTATAGAGCAATAATATTTCTACATTCACATCACAATTTATCCAGTCACTCCCCAACTGATGAGCATACATTCAATGTCTAGTTCCTTGCCACTTCAAAAAAGTTGCTACAAACATTTTTGTACGTATGGGTCCTTTGCCCTTTTTTATCATTTCTTTAGGACACAGACGCTTTAATGAGACTGCTGTTTCAATAGTTTTATAGTCCTTTGGGTATTGTTCAAATTGGTCTTTGGAATGGCTGAATTGTTATGGGAGCAACTGGCTAGTGACTGAGAGGCAGTTGGATTGTCTGACTTTTCTCCTCTTCTCTCTTGTCCTCCAATTTATTTTATTCCCAATCTACAAGCAACATCTACATCAGTAAAAGCTGATTTACAATTCCTTCAGAGGAATTATGATTCACAGGTGTGGGGGGCTTTTGGAGAATTGACCTACCTCTTCACACTTTGGTATGGTCCTTAACAATTCCCCATTTTTTGTTTTATGGGAACATGATTATTTCCCTTCCAACAACATGATCAATAAGTTTGTCCGATATTGTGAAGCAGCTGTTATCTGAGTCCATATGCTGAGGAATGCAAATAGCACTATCAAAGTCTTTTCCTTCCTATTCCTCTGAAATGGTTGCAGGGTGAGATGCTATAGCAGATGTTGAATCTTGTGAGATGTCATTTGCTCTAACATTATAATAGTTCATCATGGAGGCAAACTTTCTGACAAAAGGAAAAGTAGGATTGTAGTCAGAGTAGGCATTTTTCACAAGATTATCAGTCTCTTGGCTCGGCCCTTTGATGTGTTGGCCATTTTAATAACCCTGACTGAAAAGCCTTATCGGGTCTCTTCTCCCTTTCCTTCCCCAAAGGTTACCGAAGAAACTCTCCTAGAAGGATCCTATTCACAAGCAGCTCTCCAGTAGTGCTGCTTCTTTATTTCTTATGTTTTTTGTGTCTCTATTTGAGTGCCATTTGTTAGAGGAGCAACCTGCTAGTGGCTCCTGGGGAATCTAATTCTGACCAGCAGAATAGATCCCTTCATGTGAGAGGATGATAATGATACAAGAAGACTGAGAAGCAGTTACATTTTCTGATTTCTCTCCTCTTCCCTCTTGCTTCCACTTTATTTCACTCCCAATCCACAAGCAACATCTGTGTCAGTAAAAGCTAATTTGCAATTTCTTCAGGGGTGGTATGATTCATAGCTGTGGGGTTGTTTTTGGAGAATTGACCTACCCCTTCACATTTTGGCATGGTCCTTAACAGTTGAATGATTTCACACTAATACCAACAATGTATTAGTATTCTAGTTTTCCCACATCCTTTCCAAAATCTTATCATCTTTTCTTGTCATCTTAGTCAATCTGAGAGATGTGAGGTGGTACCTCAGAGTTTTTTCACATGCCCCTTTCTTAACTTGTTTCATGACAATGCAGACAATCATTCCTGTAATCAAAAACCCAAAACAATAATAAATGATAATCTTAAGAATTTTCATCTTAAATAGCAAAGTTTTTCCAACCACAGTTTAGGGCTTGGATAATATTAATTTCATGTCTCCCTAACAGTAATGTTTCATTTATTCTTTATTTATAAATTAAAACAAACCTCATTCTGGGGTTTCCTACATAGAACAAATAGATGATAATTGACTCATATTAAAAAAATTTGTTGAAGTTGGGAAGAGACCCCAAAAGTTTGGGGTCACAGACTGGAATGATGAGATGTCTCAAAAGAATGTGCAGGCTTGAACCCATTTCCTTGTCAAGGGGGAAAGTTTATTGTAACTGTAACACCATTGTAATTGTAACAAGCAGGCTAACTCCAGAAGAAATTGACAAGGAAATAGAAGCAAAGAGACACATTTTTCCAGCTTTCTATCACTGACCTGCTAATTCTATGACCCTGAGGTAGGAGAGGAGGGCTCTCTGAAATTTGGTTCTCACTGACCAGATTATCATAGACAGTATTGTCAGTCAGCAATGAATTGACGAATGGTCTCTTCAGAATCAGATAGATTGTTATTCTTAGATTAGGAGTATGGGGAGGCCCTGAGGCAGACTCCAAAACCAGAAGATTTGGGATTTACTGACTTATTGTTAGAACAGAAGCCTCCCCTAAATTCAGAGGACTACAAAATCATATCAAATTGAAATTGTATCTTTAAACCTATACACTTTCATAATTTCTATAGTGATAGCAAAAAATGTTTACATGAAAACTCCCTATTATAGTAAATTTATTACCTGCTTTAAAACAAAATATACCCCATTAAACATTTCAAAAATCTATTTTTCAATTTATAATTTAACAGCATCCAGATACTAGTGCAATGATTTCACAAATTTAAAAACATAAGAGAAAATTTCAGAAACCCAATAATAAACACATGATACTATATATTTAAAACATGAAACAAAACTTATTACCAGTCAGATGACATCATCTTAATCCACCTTAATGCATTTCCAAACTATCTTAAATAGAAAATCATTAATCTTTTTACCTTGACATTTTACACTATCACATCTAAAATCTGATATATAATTATCAAGTATAGAGTAATTACATCCAATTAAATAATAATAGTTGACATTTATATATAGTGCTTACCATATACCACTTTCTATGTGAGCACTGCAGAATCATTATATCATTTTGATCCTCACGACAACCTTACATACATACATACATACATAAATATATACACACACATACATACATACATTTGTGAGGAGTATGAAAAGTTTGGTTTCCACAAATATTGCCAAAAGAAGGATGAAGAGAGAGGTAAAATATCATGTTAAGAGATCTCCAACTAATCATTTTATGTGTCAACAAACCTGCTAAACAACACAGTTCCTGATAAAGGAGCCAGGCCTAAAGTAGCTATAAGGCACAAGCTTTTTGCAAGTATCTCATACATATTAACTGACACCCTGGAGGAGAGGACAGCCGACATTTTCTGACATAAGGAATGGGCCGATAAGAAAGATTTGTAACTTGGATTATAAATCCAACCAATTGTAACAAGCATGGTAAATCTGACCAATTGGAACCTTGAAGGAAAGAGTAAGGAACCAAACTAACTGTATAAAGCTTGCTTGCTCCTCACTTCTGTATTTGTTGTATGTCTCAATCGGGAGCACACCCACTTCTCATGAGAAATGCTAAATAAAGGACTCATTCTAAAAAGGCTGTTAGTTATAACTTTACTCCTGGATTAGCTTGCAGCTGGGGAAGCAATGGACAGTGACAGCTCATTCCAGGCTTATCCCCCAACCTTCCTGAGTTCCATGGGGTCTTTTGATAATGAATGGAACTGATTGGATGAAGTTTCCCCAAGTTTGTGGGACTGGGCCTAAATCATATGATCCCTATTCCCAGCCTTGAATCCTGGGATGCAAGAAGTTAGTGAAGTTATAGGAAGTGACATGACCCACAGGAAGCAGACAACATTGCTGACCATTGGTCAAAGATGGTTATGTCATTTTAGTCTATTTAATGAAAAGGCTGGGGTCTTTTGTTTTTAAGTCCTGGACAAAGTGGAAGCTGGCCAGGTTCCAGGAGCACATGGTGGGAGTTAGGATGGCTCCCAGGTTTGTATCTGGACCTCTCCCTGCAGGGATTAAATAAGTGATTTCTCTTTGTACCTGAAGATGTCTCTGATCAGTTAATTTGGGAAAGGGGGTCTAGCACCCATCCCACACGATAACACATACATTTATATGTATGTATGCGATATATTTATTCTGGATTACTTTCAATCTCGCTGCCTTTCTTCAATTCACTAAAATAAAAGGTTTATTGGGTTGGGTAGGTAATGTGTGGAAAGGTGAAGAACTTACAGATTAAGCACCTATTGATCAGAGACTGTTAGATCAAGCCTATAGGCCCCAGTCATGTGATTTTTTTACATAAGGCCTGAACTGTATTCCATTGTCCAAAGAAGGAATTACATGGCTGAAGAAGCTGTATATCACCTTGTCTACTGCATTCCACTGACCAAATAGGGGAATAAAGGTTTATGTGACCAATCACAACATATAGAACGTAGAATTTTGGAGGTTCTTTTTCTGAAATGTATAAAAGCTGTAAACATTTTCAAGGGAGTGGCTCTCTCCTGCTGCAAATTTGGCTCATTCTATGAGTGATCTCTGACTAGTCAGTTTGGATAGGTCTTTTTGTCCCAAACAGTAAGGATTATCTAACTTCTATTTACCCCTAAAACTTTGCAAAATTTAATTCTTAGTTTTCCTTAAAACAAGTTCTGCAGCAGTATCTCAAAACTCATTAAAATATTTACAATGATTAATCTTCAATCTTTTTACTCTCAGATTTATTAACTAATACACGTCAGTTGCTTAACAAAAATAGTTTTCAACATTCACCCTTGCAAAACCTTGTATTCCAAATATTTTCCCTCATTCCCTCCCCTATACAGCAAGTAATCCAATATATATTAAGCATGTGCAATTCTTGTATACATATTTCCACATTTATCTTGTTGCACAAGAAAAATTAGATCAAAAAGAAAAAAAAACAAACAAACAACAAGGGTGAAATGCAGATGGCTTGCTCCATCACAAATGTATTGGAATACCCATAAGAATTTAAATGTCTATTAAATGCCAGTGGGTAGCTAGGTGACATAGGGGATAGATTTCCAGGTTTGCAGTTAGGAAAATTCATCTTTCTGAGTTCAAATCTGGCCTCAAGCACTTATTAACTTGTAACTCAGGGCATTTAACCCTGTTTATTTCAGTTTCTTCAGCTATAAAATGAGATTGAAAAGGAAATGGAAAACCACATGAGTATCTTTGCCAAGAAAACATTAACAAATTTGAACCAGTCACCCTCCTCAACACTGGACCCCAAATACATTGGGAGACAGACTTTTATGCATTAAAAACAATCAAGTTAAGACCAATCTAAAACCAACATCTACTAAGATTGGTGATCTATATTTTTAAGCTAATAGCTATAAGATTACCTAACTTCCTTATACACTAACTGACATTTAGGCTAACCTCATTTTAAGAAAACTAAGTTGGATAGATATTAAACCACATAGCTAACTAAATATTCTAACAGGATTCAAATTCTACTCCTCTGCCTCCAACTCCATATAATATAGGATTTTAAGGACTAGGCAAACCTAGTGGTGTAAGCTAGAGTTTCAAAATCATAACCCCTTATCATTACTGATAATGAGATTGCATTGACTCACCTCATCTTGGTCAGACCTCACCCCATCTTGGTCAGACCTCACCCAGCCTTTCAAGGAATTTAATCTAGGGTGGGGAAACACTGTATTCTGTTCAGCCTTGGATGGGGTATACCTTCTTTGAATGGATAGCTTAAAGCTATGGGTGGTCTAGTATAGAGATATTTTTCCCTATTCAAGAGATACTCAGCCCTTCATTTTAATATACTCCACCTCCCATCATGTAATCAATTAGATTTGATTACTGTTTTATGGACCACTTGTTGGTTTTGAACTGTAAGTTCACTTCCATAATTGTTTTTGGTCTAAGAGAGATAATCAAATGACTATCCTTTCATTAATAACTTACTGGTTTTATTAATAAAATTATTAAATTACCCAGAAACTATGTCTCAAACATTTTAAAGATCACAATAGATAGAATTTGAATTCAAGTCTTCCTGATTCTTTGTTCACTATACCATCTTTGGCTGCAATAAACACAATTGACTATGAACTTACTGAACCTGAGCTGACCTTGCAAGATTGACTATAGCTGACTCTGTCTCTGTTACCAGATCAATGAATTGCCTGGAGCTGACCAGACTTGGTCATTTGGGGGTCCTGATTATTTTGTAAATCTCCCTAACTTTCTCTCCAGATTCCCAAGCTTTCTCTAGGAAGTTATGCTTATTATGCAAAACAAATTACTTTATGAAACAGTGAATTCACCCCAACTTCTCCCACTTGCAGTTTGACCATCTACTCTGACTTACTACCTCTATAAATCCTGTTTCTAGCCACCTTAGGTGGCTCAGCATTTCATGTATAGCATCCTGAGCTGCAGTTCACTTGTCCTAATTAAAGACCTCCATTTTACTATATTTTGGCTGTTTTCTCTTGAATTGAAGTCAGCAATATATGTGTTCAATTCCTTTGCTGCATCATCATCCTACATCATACTAAATGTGGGAATCACTCAAGGTTCTATCCTGGTCCTCTTCTTTCTCTGATTATCTCAATAGTTTCCATAAATTAAATCACCATCATTTTAAGCCTCTTTCTCCCTAAACCATGTATCTAGCCAAAATCTCTTTCTTGAACTTATATTATCACCTGATCTCCATCTAGATTTCTCATAGGCATTTCTCTCCAAATCTCCCTATTTCTGTTTGGAGATACCACCATCCTTCCAGTAACTAAATTCAACAATCTCAGAATCATCTTTGAGTCTTCTTTCTTCTTGCCTTTCTCATATGTAAGCAATTATATATTCTCTGTTTTCCCTGTCCATCTCTCACGTCTATCCTATGTTCACTTGTATAGCCGCTTAATTTACACAGCATATCTCAGATCATCATTATTGCTTGTCAGGATTATCACAGTTGACTCTTAGTTTATAATCCTATTTCTCTAACTCATTCTTCACACAGTAGCAAATTGATATTTCTAAAAAGCAGATCTGACTGATCAAATCACACCTTTACTACAGGAAGTCTTTCCCAATCCCTCTTCCTTTTAATGACTTCCCTCTTTTCATTATGTCCTATTTATCTTATATGCAGCTTATTTGTACATACTTAGTTTTTTTGCGATGGGATTAGCCACCAATGAGTGAGTGTTGGACCCCAAAAGCATATTGGAATTATGGCTGGTGTCATCAAGTGTTTTGAAGGAATTTGTAGGCTTGCTTATACCATCTCCAAATCAAGAGGCAAAGATTTTATTACACTGCTAACAGAAAGCTAAAATCCATATTCCATTTTTAGCCATTATCAAGGGGAAAAATGAGAGCTAAGTTTCCTAGCAGAATTCACAATTAACCAGGGGAAGGCATATAATAGCAGAAGATGCCATTAGGTATAGAAAATTCTGATTGAACCTGCAAAGAATTGGAGGATTACACCATTGATTGGTAGACTATCCCTAAAAAGGAGTTAGGGTTTTAATACAGGTTAGCTATAGCAATGAAAGGACACCATAAAGTATGGTCTATTAAGGAGGAAGCTGCCATTAAGGCATGACAAGTTACTAATGAATTCTCTTGACTGGCTAGCTAACCATAAAAAGAATTTAGAATCCTAAAAAGACTTAGTGTGAAATTGAGGTACAGGTAGATTCTTTTTTTTTCCTTTGAATTGTTTAATAATATTTATTTTAAATTAACTTGTCTATTATTGCCTTTTTAAGTTTTTCCACATGTAGCTAAATTTCATTACAAAATTTGTACATTGTTTTTTGTTCATTTTTCCCCTTTAATCCATCTGTTATATCATGATTCGCTTTTTCTCAACAGTATGTTATTTTCACTTTATTTTTGTTCAAAATAAAGTTCAGAAATAAATTCAAAGAGGAACCAGAATTCAGACTGTTTTATGTTGAGCTAAGAATTGTAATAATATTGCAAAGGTTTATGTAAAAGGGTATAGCTGGTTCAGTTCTTTACTGCGCCATTGGAACTGATTTGGTTCATCTCATTGCTGAAGATGGCCAGGTCCATCAGAATTGATCATCATATAATATTGTTGTTGAAGTATATAATGATCTCCTGGGCCTGCTCATTTCACTCAGCATCAGTTCATGTAAGTCTCTCCAGGACTTTCTGAAATCCTCCTGTTGGTCGTTTCTTACAGAACAATAATATTCCATAACATTCATATACCACAATTTATTCAGCCATTCTCCAATTGATGGGCATCCACTCAGTTTTCAGTTTCTGGCCACTACAAGAGAGCTGCCACAAACATTTTTGCACATGTGGAAAATTTTCCCTTCTTTAAAATCTCTTTGGGATATAAGCCCAGTAGAAACACTGCTGGATCAAAGGGTATGCACAGTTTGATAACTTTTTGAGCATAGTTCCAAATTGCTCTCCAGAATGGTTGGATGTATTCACAATTCCACCAACAATGTATTGTTTTCCCACATCCCCTCCAACATTCCACATTATCTTTCCCTGTCATTCTAGCCATTGCCCTTATCTAAGGCCAATAATAAATATCTAACAGGTGTGTAGTGGTATCTCAGAGTTGTCTTAATTTGCATTTCTCTGATTAATAATAACTTGGAGCATCTTTTCATATGGCTAGAAATATCAGCTTTCATTTTTGCAAGATTTTGGGTTCCAAATTTTTTCTTCCTCCTCCTTCCCCTCCTCCCTTCCTAATCTGATATAAGTTATACATCATACTCCTTTTCTTTGGAAAGCTTTTTGTTGTTGTTTTTTCCTGTACAATACTGGAAAACTTTGTAGTTCTTCAGGAACTCTTATCTACCAAATTTAACCCCTTAAGTTTCTTCTTCACTTCCACTACATATTCATAATTTTGGTGGTTATTTAGATTATGCCTGTACATTCTGGTAATTTTCCTTAATTTTTGAATTTAAGTTTGAATTTTGCAATCAGAAGCTCATGATCTGAGCCATAGTCAACTCCAGATCTTGTTTTAACTGGTTGCACAGAGCTTTTCCATCTTTGGCTGTAGAGTATATAAACAGTTTGATTTTGAAATTGACCATCTGGTGATGTTCATCTGTAAAGTCATCTTTGGGTTGTTAAAAAAAAAAAGAGTGTTTGTTATAACCAGTGAGTTATTTTAACAAAACTCTATTAGTCTCTGCCATACTTCATTTTGTACTCCAAAGCCAAATTTGTCTGTTATTCCAATTATCTTTTTATTTCCTGCTTAAATATTCCAATCCCATAAAATGAAAATGATATCTTTTTTTGGTATTATTTCTAGAAGATATTGTAGGTCTTCATAGAACTGATCAACTTTGACCTTTTCAACATCTATAGTTGGAGCAGACTTGTATTAAAATGATGTTGAATGGTTTGCCTTGGATTCAAACAGATATTGTTTTGCAATTTTTTACATACTATCCTAATACAACTTTTCTCACTCTTCTATTGACTATGAGATCTGCTCCACTTCTTCTGAGGGATTCTTACTCACAGAAGATTGTTAATGATCACCTGAATTAAACTCACCTATTTCTATCCATTTAAGTGCACTGGTACCCAAGATATGGATGTTTAATCTGTTTGACCGCATTCAGCTTACTTTGGTTCACAAAACTCCTTTCCAGGTTCCTACGCAGCATCAGGTTTTTCTTTTATCACCAGACACATCTACAGCTATTTCCTTACATCTTTGGCCCAGCCACTTTATTAGTTCTAGAGCTACTTGTAATTGTCCTCCATTCTTCCTCAGTAGTGTGTTAGGCATCTTCTGACCTGAGGAGCTCATTTTCTGGTGTCATCTCTTTTATAATTTTAATAGTATGAATGGAGTTTTCTTGGCAAAGATACTGGAGTAGTTTGCCATTTCCTTCTCCAGTGGATCACCTTTTGTCAAGACTCTCCAATATGACCTGTCCATTTTGGGTAAGCCTGCTATAGTTTCATTGAATTACATAATCTCCTCTGCCACAATAAGACAGTGATCTGGCAGGGGCCTGGCATATAGTAAGTGCTTAATAAATGTTTATTGATTGACTTATTATTCTAATCATATTTACAAGTTGTATGGCTTGACCTCTCTGACTTTCAGTTACCTCATTTGTTAAATGGACCCCAATGTACTTGAATATTAGGAGATCAGATGATCTCTTAAGAAATTTTCCAATTCTTAGATCTCTACTTTTGTGATTTAAAAATTGAGGGAAATGGAAATTTTTCAAAGTATTGCTATAAGCCCCAAATATATGCAATAGAGCATTATGTTGAATTCAGGTTTTTTTAAGTGATAAAGACAAAATACTTGTAATTCTTTATTAATATTGTACCAATTCTATTTCTGACTATTATCATCATCACCACCACCACTTTCATCTTTTAAAAAGGATAGACAATTAACAGTTTGTTTGGCAGACATTCAATAACAGAGACTCTGGAAGCCAAATTGCAAGTGGTCTACACTGCTTTAAACATCTGTTAGCTAGCCAGAATGGTCAAGGAGAATTCCTCCCTGAAAGTGCTAAATACATATTATCTGAGCAGCCTCAAAATGCCTTGTGTTTTGCTGAGATTAATACAGTTCTGTTCAAAGTCACCTAAAAATATTAAGGTAAGATCCTAGAGTATATAAAATGCTACAGTCTGAAATCATTCCAAATGCTATATCTAGCCAAGGTTACATTTCTAGCAATATATATGAATATTTGGTTCAAAGATATAATGAACATAAGTGGGTTTCCATTTTCTTTTCCTTATTTACTCAGAGTAAAATGCTGAGAATTGGGTATCTTCTGTAAAAGGAGACACTAGCAAGACAATAATGTAAAGAGCACTTCAATTAAGTACTTTTCTATAGTTAAACATCAGGCCAGCACATGTTGCCAAAGAATGAAGACATTTTATTTAAAATTACACTGGCAAGAGACCATCAAATTATCCTTAACATTTTCATTAAATTGAGATACAGATATAGTTAGGGTAGTAAATCTCTTCTGAAACAAGGAGTTTATTCAAGAGCCAAGGCCAAAGGCAGTAATAACCCTAAAGAAATGGCCAGTATCTAACTGAAGAAACAGAGATGCTAGAGATTTTTTCAGTGTTCTGAGACAGAATCAATCCCCACTATGGTGGTTTAAACTTAATCAAGATTTAGTTAATTCAATTTAGCAAACATTTGTTTAATATCTGCAAATTTTGATCCTCAAGTGAATTGATAATTTCTTTTGGTACTCCTTTTACTTATGTTCATTATCATACCTTTTCAACCTGCCATGATTCTTTTTGGCTTCTTTTAATAATCCTCCATGGAGATCTATCTAGCATGATGGATAGTATTAATAGAATCCGATATGTACAACTGTGCATATTATAAGCAAGATGGGGACTAGGAATATGATGGCTATGGGTTTAATTCCAAGTGGATTTGTTTAGGGGCAGGGAGGATAGCATTGTTACCTAAAGATTTTATTTTGTTGATCACAAAGAGTGTCAGGTGAATAAATAAGAATGTACAAATATACCCCCCATCCCTGGGAAAAAAACAACTCAGAGCTCATGCTGTTGCTAGATAACAACATCTTATATGTAAAAAACAGACTTATTATCACTATGTACTTGCAGAAATAGTTTTATTTTATTATCATTATTTTTTTGCGGAGGCAATGGGGTTAAGTGACTTGCCCAGGGTCACACAACCAGGAAGTATTAAGTGTCTGAGAGCAAATTTGAACTCAGGTCCTCCTGACTCCAGGGCTGGTGCTCTCTCTATCTGCTATACCAACTAGCTGCCCCAAGAGTTTTAAACCAAAGTTGCTGCTCCAAGAGCTTCTCATTTTGCCTTGCCATTTTAAAAGCCATCTAGAATCATGTACTTTTGAAAATAAAATCTTTGAATTTCACTTAAAATCTAAACCATTTAAAATAGCTCTACTTCCTTCTTCTTCTTTTTTATTTTTTGGGTTAGTGAATCATCTTTATTTCCTTGTTTTTCTTTGGATCTATTTTGATTCTACATAAAATTGTGGAATACTGTCAAGATCTTACAACCTCTGGCTGCAAGGGATCTCAGGATTATCTGAGCAAAGGAAAGGATTCAAAAGATGTCATCATTTACTAGGGGAAGCAGAATCGATTACCACTGTCCAAATGTTGATGGCTATTGTCTTCTTTTTTTTAACCTTATCTTTTCCCAAGTGATATCCATTATTCCTAATATTCTTTGAATAGTTGTACTGTTCAAGAAGCCAAGCACTTTTCCATTGCTTTTTGTGAAATAACTCATTTTCATCTTCTGTTCCTCAAAGACTATTTATTCCATGTCTCATAGCTATTTAAATCTACGGGCATATAGTAAGCACTTACTATTGTCTGCAGGTAAAAAACAAACATGCTTGATTCTTCCCTAGGTTTTCAACTAGAAGGTCTTTGTAGAGGAAGCCCAGATAATGTGGGATAGTTGGGCAAGTCCTCTCCTCTTGGAGCCTGATTTATTCAGACCATTCTTCTCTCTTGGGGCAACAGCCATGCCAGGGGCCTGCTGCAGTTTTCTTTCTCACTCTAATGACCAAGTACTGTGTTACTTGTATCATAGTCGGCCCTTTGCAGCCTAGCCCATTTGATATTTTATACCTCTATCAAACTTTTCTTAAGGAATAAAATAGGGGAGGAAATTAAGGAGGGTATAGCAAGTTGGCTTAAAGGAGAAAGTGCTGGGACTAGAGTCAGGAGGACCTGATTAGACATTTACCAGCTGTGTGACTCTAGGCGATTCATTAAAAAAAAAACCCAATATATGCATACATATTTATACAATTATTGTACCGCACAAGAAAAATCAAATCAAACCAATTTAAAAAGAAGAAAATGCAAGCAAATAACAACAAAAAGAGTGAAAATGTTATCTTGTGAATCATATTCAGTTCCCATGGTCCTCTCTCTGGGTCCAGATGGCTCTCTTCATCACAAGATCATTGGAACTGGTTTGAATCATCTCATTGTTGAAGAGAGCCACATCTATCAAAATTGATCATCTTGTTGCCATGTATAATGATCTCCTGGTTCTGCTCATTTCACTCAGCATTAATTCATGTAATTCTCTCTAGGCCTCTCTGTATTCATCATGCTGGTTGTTTCTTACAGAACAATAATATTCCATAACATTCATATACCACAATTTATTCAGCCATTCTCCAATTGATGAACATTCAGTTTCCAGTTTCTTTAGGCAAATCATTTTACTTCTATTTTCCTTAATCCCAGAGAAGGAAATGGCAAACCAGCATCTTTGCAGAGAAAATCCCATAATGAGGTCATGAAGAGTTGGACAGAAAATGCTTTGGGGATACAAATAGAAGCTAAAGAAAGCCTATCCTGTTTATAGTTTAATGGAGGAAGACAATACATTAAAAAAAAGCTTAAAGGAAGAGGAAAGATGTGGAGATGGAGAAAGAAATCCAGAGCCAGGAAGGAACTGGATGCTCAGAGAGTAAGAAAAGAGCAAACATGACTACTTGGAAGCTCTTCCTTAAAATGGAAATTCCAAGAGGTAATCACTACTCAGAGCAAGAGGGTCCACAGGGGCAGAAGGACCTTCCATTGTGAGAAGGCTAAAGGAAAAGAAAGGTCATCTAGCATGAGATATATATGTAGGAACAGAGGGATATTCCAGGATGACAGACCTGAAAGGGCAATAGAATTCTGGTATAAAAATATAAACCTTTCCCTAGAAAAAAATTAAGAAAATGTACTTTTTCCCTTTCTTTGCAGAAATGGAAGACTGTGGATGTAGAATATTGTATATACTGTCAATCTTGATTTATGTCTTTTTCTGAAATCCTTTATTTTGGGGAAAAGTTTAGAGTCATTAAAAGATCTCTGTAGTTTCCTTATTGTCCCTTTGTATTATTTGTCATAGGTTGATAGGTAAATAGATAGTTCTCTATAGATATGCTCGCTGATTGCTAGTATTTCTATAGCACGTTAAGGTTTGTTAAGTACTTAACAAATATTATTATCTCATTTGATCCTAACAAAAATGCTGGGAAGAAATGCTCTTATTATTTTCATCTTACAGATGAAGAAACTGAGTCAGAAAGAGATTAAATAACTTGCCAAGGATTGTATAGCTAATAAGTAGGAATCTATTAGATACCATCTAATAGTCTTCAGACATTATATATGTGTCCAGTTTTTGTTATTGAGTCATTTCAGTTCTCTGTGACCACATTTGGGCTTTTCTTAGCAATGATACTGGGGTGGTTTGCCATTTCTCCAGCTCATTTTATAAATAAGAAATTGAAAGAAAATTCTGCTTTTCATAGTTGAGTTTATATTGGGGTTCATGTCCTGGATATAGTCCCCTGACTTAGAATCTAAGAGTGAAATATCTAAAGCATGTAACAGGCTTAAATGACTTGCTCAGATTCACACAGCTAATAAATCTAAGGCCACATTTGAACTCAGGAAGATGAGTCTTCCTGACTTCAGGCCTGACACTCTATGCACTATGACCCCACCTAGCGTGCTATATATCTGTATGTACAGGAGGATGATAGTAAACAATCAACTCTTCAGAAAAAAAAAGTCCCCAGGGCATGTTTTTAAGTTTAATTTGCATTGGTAACATTCTTCTCCTTCAGTCTCTTAAGTCTAGATAATCAATAAACACTAAATCAAGCCTTGAGTTAACCAGTTTCTTAGATATAAATGCTGACATTAAAAATTTAATAAATGGCTTTCCTAAGTTGTTCAAGCTGGAATATGTATGTATGTATCCAGTGCTGTATTATATATATTATAATTCTATGTATACATATTGTGTGTATATATATATATGTGTGTGTATACATATGAACGAGATGAGGTGAGATCTTTCAAGAGAGTTGTGAAAACTGAGTAAGGCTTCATCTATTTCAGAGTTGGAGTAGGCCTGAAGGATCAAGTCAAGGACATACTTAAGTCCCCTCCCTGCTATCCCCTAAGGGCATACTTAAGTCCCTTTGTTATCCTCCTATGATATCAGTGTCTTTCTGTTTAGGTCAAATATGGGCAACTATGTACTTATTGATCAAGTTCAATTTCTTGGGTAGTTCCCTCGTTTAGAATGTAAGATCCTCAGCCAATAAGGATGAGGGTCAGTGGTGGGAGGGGGTATTTGCGTTAGGGATAAGAAGTGTTGACCCTGCCCCCTAGGGCGCTTCCTCCCTTGGATTGTCTGCTCCATGGGTGGGACGCCCGATTCTCGAGATCGTATAATAAACTTTGCTCTGCTTCTAGGTATCTCTCCAGCTTTTTTTTTAAATGCTGTCTGAACCACACACATATATATTATACACATACATATTCTGATATATAGATGGTATCCAGGAAACTCATGGATACCCCAGGCAATAGACATTCATTCATATGGTTTTTCCTCTGTGAATGTTAGTAGCAATTCTTTCAAGTGGCTATAGATAAAGATCCATAAAACTAAAAAGGTTTTTACAGAGTCTGGGCTTGAGGAAACCAGCACACTGTCACTTGCAAAAAAACACAGGGAAACTCTTCAACTTTGATTATCTCCATGATGATGGTAGAAAACACCTTAGCTGAAGTGGACAGGCTACCCCTATAGTCTACTTATAGGATCACCTCAGAAAGGATCACCTTTTTATTGGCAAGGGCTGTTGCTTTCTTGCTTCCCAGATCAGTTGCTTTGCCCTCCTGGTTGTGGTAATAGATTCCTGAAAAGGGACTATGTCTGGGACTCCCTGCACTGGTTTGTTCTTCTATCTGGTTCGAATTCCTTACTGACAAGGTTCCTTAGAAGGGCTACATGGACTCACTAGGCATCTCTCCAGGAAACTGAGTCTGTCCCAGGTCCATGCCGTGTCTAACTTCAGACCTCTGACTCTCCTGACTCCTTTTAAAAAAGATGAAACCAGCTATGAACTCGTCACTGCCAAAACAAGTCTCAGAGGAGCAATGAGAACTCAGTGCAATAATAATTCACACCAAAGACCATACTTTGTTAAGGAGACAAAAGAGGAGGAGGAACTTATCTGACTCTTCCTGGGGTATACTTAAGATTGGCCAATACATTTGAATTGCTAACATTAAAGGAAAGGAACGGAGGGGCTATCCAGCTCCATCCTTTTTTTTTTCCAATTAAAAAAAAAAAAAGCCAAATTCAAATTTATCTTCTCACCCCTTAAGGGGATATCTTAAATGCTAGACTCCTCTGCTCTTACTTTTACCACTGAATCCTTCTGGTTAGGCAGATAGCTTTTTACTATTAAAAAAGGTAGTGGATTGGTTTCCACCCTTCATTCCTGTTAATAAGGATTTCATAGCTATACATTTACATTTAATAGTTGTTTCTGGGGAAGATGAGAAATTGAAGATGATATTAAATTAGGTCATGAAGGTATAGTCCTTCCCCTGACTTATTCCATGTGGAATGGAAGGGAGGCATTCACTCTATTTCTGCTTTTCATAGTTGAGTTTATATTGAGGTTCATGTCCTGGATATATTCCCCTGACTTAGAATCTAAGAGTGAAATATCTAAAGCCCAGCTGGTATCTTTTTTTTTTTTTAAATTTCCAAAGTAAGCTGGGAAATTATTCCAGTTTGCTGCAAACAAGGCATTATTCTTCCATATACAACTCCACTGAGGTATGGTGAAACATTTGCCAGAGGGCCTGAAGAGGAAAAATATATTAACGGATATCAGCTGTGGCTTTTCAGGGGGAGAAGGGGGTAGAAAATGAAAACTTGCTGGAAAACTCATTAAAGTTTTCCTGCTATATTCTTGTGTACTTGCCCCTAAAATCACAGACTTCTTGTAAATAGAAATAGAAAAAGACTCTTGAGAAGAATATCCCAGACTGAATTTATAATATAGAATCTTAGATTTTTCAGATGGAAGGGACTTTAAATATAATCTAATTAATCCAAACCCATCGTTTGATTGACTCCTCCTATTCTAATCATTTTCTTTAGCCATGCTGTCTTTTATTTATATTCCTTTTACCTCAACTCAGTTTATTTTTTTTTAAACAAGATTATTGCAATCTTTTAAAAAAATATCACCTACATTTCCCAGTATAACTTTTCCCTTCCCAAAAAGCAATCCCATATAATAAGGAATAAAAAAGGGGGGGAGGTGGGCAAAATTTTTTTTAAAAGTCTGACATTACATGCAGTGTTGCACAACTATAGTTTCTTACTCTGCAAAGAGTAAGGGGAGCCTTAATCAAGTTTCATAAAGTGTCCCTACATTTAAGTATTTCAAGATTTAGGGAACATTACTGTCCTTAGGAAATCTAGATCATTTCTATAACCGGAACCCAGCTTAGGAAAAGTTGTAAAAGTTGACAGAATTTACCTTTATCTTTTATATTTTATCCCTTCCTTCTCTGGTCACCTACATACAGGTTTAGACTTGTCTCCAATACAAACTAACTCCACATCTAGCAAAGAAAGAATCAAATCCCTGGATCACCACATAAGCTGAAGGCACATGGAACAAGCCTTCCCCACCAATTTTTTTTAAAAACCTGATTGTGTTTCTTTGCAAGTATTTTCTTTTTTTTTTTTTTTTTTTTTTTTTTTTAAATTTAATAGCCTTTTATTTACAGGATATATACATGGGTAACTTTACAGCATTAACAATTGCCAAACCTCTTGTTCCAATTTTTCACCTCTTACCGCCCCCCCCATCCCCTCCCCTAGATGGCAGGATGACCAGTAGATGTTAAATATATTAAAATATAACTTAGATACACAATAAGTATACATGACCAGAACATTATTTTGCTGTACAAAAAGAATCAGACTCTGAATTATTGTACAATTAGCTTGTGAAGGAAATCAAAAATGCATGTGTGCATAAATAGGGATTGGGAATTCAATGTAATGGTTTTTAGTCATCTCCCAGAGTTATTTTTCTGGGCATAGCTAGTTCAGTTCATTACTGCTCCATTAGAAATGATTTGGTTGATCTCGTCTTTGCAAGTATTTTCAAAGTTTCACAAAGCATACTACATCTCTCTCACATACTCAAGACTATACTTTTATCCTAAAAAAAAATAAAAACTCAGATGAAGAGTCTTAATACTACTGTAACAAGCTCTTTTCTAATTGATCCCAATGTCAACTCACTAGTATCTCTGCTTTCTAGAAATTCTATCTTAGAATCAAAAGTTAGAAAACACTTCATTCTTTAGAAAATCATTAATTGCTAACAGCCAAGGGGTTGAATTATGGCTCCTGTCACTATTGTACTAAAGGCCAAAGTGCACATTTATGGGGCAACTAACCACATGCTTTTGATTAGATTGAGGACTATAAGGTCTCACATTTTAAACTAATGATGGTTTGACTCAAGAGTGTCATCTGAGTGCAAAGTGAGCCTTTGATACTCAAAAAAACATTCCTGTGGATCTGAGTTCAACATAAATCCATTCACCTTTCCCTGGCCATACATCATTTCTCTGGTCATGTTTGCTAATTTTCAAAGCCACAGGGATGTGTCCCAGGTGGAATTTACCTAAAATTCTGCAGAGGTAAGCAGTAGTAGATTAGTTTCTGGATGGCTTAAATACATAGCTCTTGATTTCAAACTTATGTTGGAATGTTTTCAAGTTCCCAGATTATTTTTCTCAAATAGAAAAGGAAAAACAGGTGTGTGTGTGTGTGTGTGTGTGTGTGTGTGTGTGTTTCTAATTTTTCAATTTTTTTTCATCCCTATCTAACTCAACCCTGATCTTATGAACTGACATATGAACTTCTCTTCATTTTACATTTTTACAGTCTCTGAATTGGAAGCAACCTTAGAAGTCATCTCCTCTAAAATTTACCTGAACAGAAATCTCTATAATACATCTAACAAATTATCCCATTTGTAATTCAGAAGCTCTTAACTTTTTTTGTATATCATAGACCCCTTTGATAGTCTAGTGAAACCTATAGATTCCTTTGAGAATAATATTTTAATTAAAAAAAGAGAATACTATTTTTAAATGCATCATATAATATACCTAGAATTACAGATGAAGCCAATTATGTTGAAAGGCAGTTGTCAAACTGTTAAAAGAGCAAGTTCATGGATCCCAGGATAAGAATCCTTACCCTAATAATGGTGAGTCCAGTTCCTCCCAATGCAACCTATTCCATTTTTTGAAAACTCTTAATTATTAGGAATTTCTTTTCTTCAATATCCACCAACCTACGTCTTCAACATGCATCCACTTTCCTAATTCTGCCTTCAGGGTCAAACAAAATAAGTCAAACATCTCTTTCCCATCACTATCCATCAAATAAATACTTGGAGATAAAGATTTCCAGTCTTCTCTACTTTTGTGCTAACCATCTCCATATGATATGGTATCCAGTCTCTTCATCATCTGGGTTACCATCTTCTAGTTATTCTCTAGCTTGTTAATGTCCTTCTTAAAATGTGTTGCCTGGAACAGAACACATTCCTCCAGATGAGATCTGATCAGGGTACAGTAGAATTATAACTTCCCTTCTTCCTTTTCCTCTTCTTCCATAGGTACATCCCTCCCCTAGGGATCTCCCAGCAAATACTCACATTAGTATCTAGGTCTCTGAGATTGGCTATTAACTAATGTTCTAGAGGTACCCTCCTGTATCCACACCTAACTCTGTAGCTTATGAATTGTGGGCTTCCCATTGAGAGTCAGTAGTAACGAATGGCTCAAAGCCAAGACATTTACTAACAAAGGCTGCTAATAAAATATTCCTCCCAAAAACCTGCTGTATACTGTTCCAAAAGACACAGTGTCTCATTGGGAAGAATGGACAATAGCGAGGAATGGCCAAGACCACTTAACTCTCATATCACCAGAACCACAAGCTGGGGCTTTTGACTCCAAATTCAGAACTATTCCCATTATAGCACTACTTAAATAGAGTATAACTAGACCTGAAGTCAACACATTTGTGGCACTGGCGCAACTGAGTAGGATCTGAATCTACAATTGGTGAGAGTCTACTACTTTTTTTAAATATATCAAACATTTATTAAACACCTACTGAGTGGCAGCCACTGGTCTAAGCAATGGAGATACAAGTACAAAAATAAAACATGCTTTATGCTGCAGGAGTTAACATGGGGGGATGTGATAGGAGAAGTGACATGTTCATTTGGAAGAATGGGACCTGTGTAACGGCAGAAATAGAAAATAGAAGATCATGCATAGACAATAGCAAGTGAGAAGCTATAAGTTGGAGAATGTGCAATCAGTCTAGAAAGATAAATAAGAACCAAATTTTGAAGGGCTTTAAATGTCTAATGGAGAAGTTCATACATTACTCAAGAGAAAAGTGGGAGTCTTGGAATCTTCTTGAGCAAGGAAGTAACATGGTAAGATATGCTTAAGAACTTTTACAAATAAGTATTTTGATAACTGTTTCAAAATCATTGGTTTCCTTTGAAATCCTATGTATTTTAGCATTTAAGAACATTATTCTGAGAATGGGTCTATCACACAAAAAAGATTAAGAACTGTCCTACACTAAAACTTCCCTCCCTCACCACAACTTTCTGATATGTGTTGCCTCCTTCCATTATAAGGCAAAGCCTTTTTAAATTTTTTGTCTGTATCTCCAATGCCTAATACGATGCCTAATACTATGTCTGGTGTATATTAGGCCCTTAGTAAATGCATTTTCATTCATTCAATCAACAAGTATTTATTAAGTGCCTATGATATACCAGGTACTATGTTAGGAGCAGGGGATAAAAGTATAAAGAAACAGGTACATAAAGAAATATGTATTCATTAACATAAAGTTTAAATATAAAGCATTAACATAAAATGCATAACACAAGGCATTTGGGGAAGAGAGAAGGGAAGAAGTAGGGTGGAAGCATTTATAAGTGATTACCATGTGCTATGCAATATACACAAACTTTACAAATAAATGCATTTGGGAGAATTAGAAAAAACTTTACACAGAGCTGTGTCTTAAAGGAAGAGGACTCTGCGAGACCAAAATAAAGTAGAGTGTATTGCAAGCTTGTAGGATGGCTAATAAAAAGACAAGGAGTGAAATGTCTGTTATTTGTGTAAGAGAGAGAAGGTGAGTTTGAATGGGTTCATAGCATGCAGAAAGGGGAATAATGTCTAGTGAGATTGGAAAGCCAAGTTGAGACCAGATTATACAGAACTTTAAAAGTTTAGCAGAAGAGTTGATATTTTATTTCAGAGATAAGAGAAAGCCACCAGAATTAATTGAGTCATATGATCAGATCAATGTTTAAAGACAATTTCTTTGGCAGCAATGTTTAGGATGGATTGGAGTGGGAGAGCTTTAGGCAGGGAAACCAATTAGGAGGCCATAGCAATTATCTAAGCATGATGTGATGAATTAAAATGAATTTGATGAACTAAGGTGACAAGCTATGTGAGTGAAGGGGATGGGGTAGGTTTAAAAAAGATATTAAGGTAGAAATGACAACATTTTTGTCTTCATATCTTTTCATTCAAGTAGATGAGAACAAAATACATAATGACCAGAATAATATAAATGAAAACAAACTAAGAAATTGAACTCAGCTAAGCCTCAGTGAATGGTCTATATTGATCTTAGAGAACACATGACACTCTTTTTTTTAAGAGGCACAGTACTACCTCACACCTATAAGACTGGCTAAGATGACAGAAAAGGGAAATGATAAATGTTGAAGGGATGTGGGAAAACTGGAATACTAATGCACTGTTGGTGGAATTGTGAAAGGATCCAACTATTTTAGAGCATAATTTGCAACTATGCCCAAAAGACTATAAAACTGCATAACCTTTGATCAGCAACACTACTACTAAGTCTGCATCCCAAAGAAATCATTAAAAAGGGAAAAGGACCCATAGGCACAAAAATATTTGTAGTAACTCTTGTAGTGGCAAAGAATTGGAAATTGAGGGATTGTTTAATTGGGGAACAAATTGTGGTATATAAATGTAATGGAACGAGCATTCAGGTTCAAAAAAACCTGGAAAGATTTATATGAACTGATGCTGAGTGAAGTGAGCAGAACCAGAACATTGTGCGCTTTCCATTACAAGTTTATTGGAATTGCCTTGAATTATTTCATTAGTGAAAAGAGCCAGAGTTGATTTATCCCTTAATCTTGTTGTTACTGCATACAATGTTCCCTCAGTTCTAGTTACTTCACTTAGCATCAGTTCTTATAAGTCTTTCTGGGCTTTTCTGAAATAAGTCTGCTCATCTTTCTTAGAGAACAATAATATTCCATCACATTCGTATATCATAACTTATTCAGCCATTCTTCAGCTGATGGGCATCCCCCCAATTTCTAGTTTGTTACCCCTACAAAAAGGGCTGCTACAAACATTTTTATATATGTGGGTCCTTTTCCCTCTTTTAGGATCTCTTTGGGATTACAGGCCCAGAAGAGACACCACTGGATCAAAGAGTGATTGTTCTTTAGTCATAGTAACTATCTTTACATGTAAATGGAAAAAATAAAATACTATTAAGAATGAAAAAACAAAATAATTTTTTTTTAAAGAGGCACAGTACTGCAGGGACAAGGCAGGTAAATAGTATAGAGGATAGGATAGAATCAAGAAGACTCATCTTCCTGAGTTCAATTCTGGCCTCAGGTATTTTCTAGTTATGTGACCCAGGAAAGTCACTTAACCTTGTCTGCCTCAGTTCCTCATCTATAAAATGAGCTAAAGAAGGAAATGACAAACCATTGTCAAGAACATCCCAAATAAGGTCATGAAGCTTAGAACAAAACTGAAAAATGACTGAAAAATGCTATAGGGGCATGATGATGCTGACACTGAGACTCAGTCACTTAATGGGGTAGTTTTACCTACCAGAATTTAATGGGAGATGGAGAAAGGGGTGAAGTGTAATACTATAGACATTGTGTTGGGGTGGGGGTGGGGAGAAGCATCAGTAAAACAAAACAGCAAGAAAAAAGAAGCCAAAGAAAAGATGTAAATATTGTCCAACCATGTTCAACATGATTGTGTGTATGAGCGTTTTGCTTGTACCAAGGCTGGCTATAGGATGAAAACATTTAAGAACTATAGCTTGAGAACAAATTCCTCAGATTAGGTGTATTTATGAGTACTAGAAATCAAATCAAACATCTCTTCAGTACTTACACTGTGCAAGGCATAGTACTAGGTGCTGTGGGGGAGCTATAAAGATCATGAAATGTTGTCCCCTAGGAACAATTTCCTAGCTTAATACTAGAAAGGGAGTACAACAGAGAACATATTAAAGCGAAACCAAGCTCATGCAATGCTGTTAGTGTGGAGAAGTGAGTCTTATTGAGCTCCATGATGGGGGCACCAACTTGGAAAAAGAATTCATTTTCAGAAATTACTTTTAAAAGCCATGAGTCTCTTGAAACATAAATCACAGCTTGCATAAGAACCCATAAAATATAGTCAGAGTGTGGATGAAATGAAATCAGGACAAGTCTAACCTTTGTGCTTTCTAGTGTCAATCACTGGCCTAGATCTAACTACCTTTTTCCACAGAAGCAATTCATAGGCTCAAATTGGGGCATAACATAGCTAATTTCACAGAAATGCCCATGCTTTGTAAATGTCACACTATGTCACCACTCTACTAATAAAGCCATATTTCCCTTCAATAAAAGTGAATGTAGTTGCTGCTTTAAGATAAATTCTACCTCATTTATTTACCTTAATTTTAATCTTTTAAAAATTTTTCATGTTTATTTCATGTATGTGAAAATACTTACATTCTCTTTATAGGCATTTGAATATACTCTGTATCACTAAGATAGCATATTTGTGAGGTGTTTGTGAAATCCAACTCAGTACTGACAGCAGAGGATAAATATGATTCTTTCTGTTTACAATGAGATGCAGATTAGTACAGGGTTGGGGAGGGGGAAGAGCATTCATTAACTCTGAGGTCAAAGAATTTCACTATGGCTTTATGTCTCTCTCATTCATACACGTGCATGCACACACAATCTCAAAAAAAAAAAGAGTTCTTAGTTTTATTTTCAAATTAGCAGGAGCAGTAATGATAATTGATGTAGTACATTTTAAGGTTTACAAAGTGCTTTACATGTATTATCTTTTGAACATTAATGTATGTAGTACAGAAATTATTGTACATATTTTACAGCTGATAATGCCTGAGGTGCAAAGAGTCCAAGTAAATTGTATGTAGTTGTACGTTAGTAAATATGAAGAGGCAGGATTTGACCACTGCTCCTTCTGATTTCCAAGATCATTACTCTAGCAGCTACAATGAGCTAAATAAGTTAATAAATAAATTAAGAAAACACAAAATGACTCAATTTCTTTGTCTAAATTAATAGGTACACAACCCTCATCCCTATTTCAGTCAAATAATATTAAAACAGAATTAGTAAGAGTGGAATCTGTTTGTGCCTAGAGCTGCAGCCTCTCCTTCAATAGCACTCAGAAACATTAGGATATCATTCTAAATACATCAGTGTCAACTTTGGTCAGGCTTGGATTCAGTTCCCACAGCAACAATGTACTTCATACTTAATTGCTTTGGAAGAGTCTCTCTTCAGAAATATTAAGTAGACCTATATCATGTTGAATTAATGAAACAAAGATCAAAGAAGAGAATTTCGAGTTAGAAATGCCATTTTCACACTAAAGAGCTAACACATTTAGTAATAACCTCTATAATATTCTTAATAAGTAATCACCCAATTTCTGTTGAGGCAGACCACCCTATTCCTGTACTCTTCTAATTGTTAAAAAGTTCTTCCTTTTACTGAGCAAAAATCTGTTTCACATGTACCTAGTTCTATCCCCTCGGAACTGCATAGAAGAGCAATCCCTATTCCCCAAGTTACTGTTCATTTTCATTCTTGAAGAGGACCATGGACATCACAAGGATAATATCTTGACTTGATTTAAGTGAATAAGAGCTGCTCAAAGTAATCATTCTCACTCTCCTTCAACATTTTAATTTTGCTTTAACTTCTTATTTGGCTTACACTATTTTTCTTGTTCATATACTTGAAGACTTGTCAATGTTATTGGAAACTAATCTAGCATCTATGATATGTCTCTAGTAGTGCTGAGTACAAGGTGAAAGGTTAATAGAGAGCTAGTTATTCCTTCTTGGCTGCCCCTACACTGATACAACTGGTACCAGCTATTTCCAGCTCCTCCTTTAGGTTAGCTCTAGCCTCTAATCAATATACTAGATCCTATCCCTCAGGGAGGATTTAGGAAGAAACAATGGCAAAAGGAAAAAATGCCTCTCACCATCTTGAACTTTAGTTTTTTTAGTTGTTTTTTTCTTTTTTGCTGAGGCAATTGGGATTAAGTGACTTGCCCAGGGTCACACAGCCAGGAACTGTTAAGAATCTGAGGCCAAATTTGAACTCAGGTTCTCCTGACTTCAGGGCTGGTGTTCTCTCCACTGTACCACCTAGCTGCCCCTTGAATTTTAGCTTTAACCTCCAATAAGCTGCTTGATTAATTTGTTTCTGAATATTGATCTGAATTCCCCTTTTCCCCTCCATCTTTAGGAAATTGTAAAATATCAATAAAATGTCTTTGGTTCATCTCAGTTCCTCAGAAGTCCTCAGCAATTAGAGAATCTCTTTCTCTCAGACAAATACACACAATAAACACAGAGTGGTGTCATATTTCCTACTTCCCTTACTCTACCATCCAGCTGTATTTGATGTTCCAGGGATTCATACATAAGTCAGTCCTTCAGTGAAGAAGCACATTACCTTAGAGCAAGGTTTCTTAAACTTTTTTGACTTGCAACCCCTTTTTGTCCAAGAAATTTTTACATGACTCCGGATATATAACTATATACAAATCAACATTTACGGATAATGATAATTTTACAAACCTCCACATTCAGTTACAAGACCCTGATAAAAGATTACAAATCACAGTTGGAGGAGCTAGGCCTTAGAAAAACTGGTTTCTTTATAATATGTTACAAAAGAGAAAGCAATTTTATATCAGTTCATATAAGTCTTGCCAGGTTTTTCTGAAACCATCATGTTTGCCATTTCTTATAACACAACAGCTTTCCATTACAATCAATCATATTCTAGTTTTTTCCTTTTTCTTTACTCTCTTTGGGCTATAGGTCCAGTAGTGGTATATTACTGGGTAAAAGAATGTACATAGTTTTATAGACCTTTGGACCAGTTCCAAATTGTTCTCCGGAGTAAGTTTACAATTCTACCAACAATAATCAGGGTACCTCTTTTTTCACATTCCCTCCAGCAACTGTCATTTTGCCTTTTTATTATGTTAGCCAGTCAAGGGGTAACTCAGATTTGTTTTAATTTGCATTTCTCTAATCAGTGGTAATTTAGGGCATTTTTCCCCACATGACTACTAATGGGAAAGCAAGGAAACTCTTAAAAAACAAAGATTAGAAAAACTCCTTTAAGAGATCAGGAGAGCCAAAATGAAAGGAGAGGATAGACTAGGAATCTCCAGCTTTGTTCTCAGTTCCTGATCACTCAGTTTATGTTGTCTTAGCGTTTTCTTCTCCTCCTGATGTATGCCTTTCTTACTATGGATTTAATTTTCTCAGGAGTGGCTGTCTGCCCATCTTTCATGTAGCAATTATGGCCCAAGCCTGCACATGGACTTGGTAGGACCAGTGCTATGTATGGATTGAATTAAGTTTTGAGTCTACTCCCCGGGAGACCAAAATAGTACAGAGCAAATCTCCTTCCTCTCCCCCAAGACTTTAGGAAAAGATATATTTGTTCTTGCTCTATCTTCTTTTTTTTTTTTTTTCAGCCATTTGTTCTTTTTTTTTTTTTTTTTTTTTTAAGAGCTTTTTATTTACAAGATATATGCATGGGTAATTTTACAGCATTGACAATTGCAAGACCTTTTGTTCCAACTTTTCTCCTCCTTTCCTCCTACCCCTTCCCCCAGATGGCAGGTTGACCAGTACATGTTAAATATGTTGAAGTATAAGTTAAATACAATATATGTATACATGTCCAAACAGTTATTTTGCCATACAAAAAAAAATCAGACTTTGAAATAGTATACTATTAGCCCATGAAGGAAATCAAAAATGTAGGCAGACAAAAATAGAGGGATTGGGAATTCTACGTAGTGGTTCTTAGTCATCTCCCAGAGTTCTTTCGCTGGGTGTAGCTGGATCAATTCATTACTGCTCTATTGGAACTCATTTGGTTCATCTCATTGTTGAAGAGGGCCACGTCCATCAGAATTGATCATCATATAGTATTCTTATAGAAGATATAATGATCTCCTGGTCCTGCTCATTTCACTCAGCATCAGTTGATGTAAGTTTCTCCAGGCCTTTCTGAAATCATCCTACTGGTCATTTCTTACAGAACAATAATATTCCATAACATTCATATACCACAATTTATTCAGCCATTCTTCAATTGATGGGCATCCACTTAATTTCCAGTTTCTAGCCACTACATAGAGGGCTGACATAAACATTCGTGCACATACAGGTCCTTTTCCCTTCTTTAGTATCTCTTTGGGATATAAGCCCAGTAGTAACACTGCTAGATCAAAGAGTATGCACAGTTTGATAACTTTTTGAGCATAGATCCAAATTGCTCTCCAGAATGGCTGGATGTATTCACAGTTCCACCAACAATGTATCAGTGTCCCAGTTTTCTCACATCCCCTCCAACATTCAATCTTTCCCTGTCATTCTTCTTGCTCTATCTTCTAAACAAATATCCCTTTATACAAGTTAATTGATTTTAAGTTGTTAAATAGAATATTTAAATATTTAAATATTTAAATAGAAATGGACCAATAATTGACACCCCCAACAGTAGAAGAAACATGGTTGGGGACTATATTAGTAAAGACACCCCAACTCTTTAGGATACCCTAAAACCTTGAAGGGGCCAAAGTAGAGCAGTCTGGCTCTGGAACAGTGAACCAGAATGTACTTGCTATAGTAGCAAACAACTGGAAACAGTGGATGCTGGTCCCTTCTGGAATGACTGAACCAATTTGCATATGAATGTAATAGAATATTATTGTTCTGTTAGAAGGGGATAAATATGAATCATTTAGGAAAACTTGAGAGGATTTATATGAAATAATAAAGATCAAAGTAAGTAGAATGAGAAGAACAATTTCCACAATAACATCATTGATATAAAGGGAAAAGTCATTGAAAGATATGAGAATTCTGATAAATGCATTGATTAATTATGACTTCAGTAAATTGACACTTGCCTCTTTCCCCTTGGTGGGAAAATGTACTTCAGCTATAGAAGGAGGCATACACTGTCAGACGTAGTCAACATGTTTCTTTTGCTTAGTTGTACATCCTGATTATGTGTGTATATTCTACTGTAGGTTGGTGTCTAAGGAATCATTAGGGGAAAAAAAAATCAGTGAGGGACAATGGAAGAGGAAGAACATCAATAAAACATTCATAGAGCCGATTTATATATTTTTCATAGAATACTTTCCCAGAACATACTTTTCATAGAATTAGAGATTTTTAGAAATCATATAATCTGACTCATTTTACTGGATGAGGTTAAGAGATTTGCATAAAGTCATACAGTTACTTTATAATAGAGATAAAACTATAACCCAAATATTGGAGTTCCCAATCTAGGGCTATTTCCACTATACTTCATTATTGGACTAATTTAGTTTTATTTAGCCTTAATTTGAAAAATGTTGATTTTCAATGAATGCTGGATCTCCTTTAAAAAAAAAAAAACAACAACTGGGAAGAGTCTATTGATCTACAATGATAAATCACCTTTAAAATTTTTTTAAGTGAAGAAAAAGACAGCTCTCTAGGAGCTGTCTAATATTCCCTGACTTTATATACATTCACCTGGCCAATTATTTAAATTTGTATCTGACAAATAGATGTTTTTCCTAGACTATGAGTAGCAGAATCGGTGCAATTCATTTAAATTTTACTAAATATTGATTGACTGGCTTCTTTATGCCAAAGATTATGCTCTTGAGAACACAAATGGAGTAAATTAGCACCTAGCTTCAGGATGCTTACTTCTTTTAATGGACATAGGACTGTTTCATGCCTAAAACCATACAAAGACAGCACATTAAAAAAATGATAAATTGCTTAATGCTAATAAGCCAAAATGAAAAATGCAAATGAAAAATGACAACAGGCAGCCAGGAAGAGGAGAAATAAATGTGGGGAGGGCTTTATGGAAGAGGAAGGGAAGGCAGTATACTGCATTGGGTAGAGGGACCAGACGATGTCAAAAAAAAAAAAATCTCTCTTCTGGATTTAAATTCCATCTTACACCCTTATCAGCTGTATGTTCCTGGGCGAGTCACTTAATATCTCCTGCCCACCATTTATCTGTAAAATGAGGGGGTTGAGCTTAAAGGTCCCTTTCAGCTCAGCTATGATCTATAATCCAAAGATCTGAATAGAGGAAAGGATGTGAGGACACTCCTCTTCCAGAACTTTCAATCATTTATTTAAGCATTGCCCTGCTTCCACAAAACTTTAAAATTCAGTTCTGGGTACATGCATAAAATTCCAACATCTTTCTTATCATTCAGCTGGATCCAAAAGCCAACTGGAAGCTAATTTATTCCTTTCTCTTGCCGGACTCCCATGCTGCCAATGTCAAAGCTGATGAATCAAAATGGCTGCCACCTGAAATAGTCAGGAAATTGCCAAATGCCATTAAAAAACTTTTATTTTTAAATAAATTTCATAGCTCAGGCATGAAGAAAAGACATGCCTCTTACCTCGTGACTTCCAGACTGCTGGACGATGCAGAGAGCAGACTTCTACTTGAAACCATTAGAGTATCTCTTTCCAATCAATTTTGTTCAGGATTCTGTAGCCATATTTCACTATCAGTTTCCAAACTGTCTTGAACAATATGATCTAATGACCCTTTATCAGTCTGATTTGGGGCACTCTAGTGCAGCCCTTCCCAGGTTAGATAAATCAAGTGCCTTAATTAACAACGATTGGCACTATTGCCAGAGCAATGAATGAGTTTGTACGCTACCTGTGGGTTCACAAAAGTATAGTAGTTACAATTAATGGATTTAATTTTAAATGCAAGGGCCTCTGTGTCCAAGTGCTGAAGAAGTCCATTTTGGCATTCTTATTACTCATTAATTATAATTGATGTACCTGGGAAAGCTGTCAGCAGTATTTAGACAGGTGATAGACTTGCTAGAAGAGCTTCTAATCTTCGCTTGAAATGAGCCATGAGAAGCAACATGATTTTGATGAAATCCAAATTTATTAGCATTATTAAAAGTTGTTAATTATTTGGCATACCTAGATTTCATTTGTTTCATTCTTAATGAAAATTGACAGCTTTATATTTTTAGATTTTAAAAAGTAAAATTTATTTTTAAATGCTTCTTATTTTACTGTCACTGTTGAAACTCACATTCTTATCCCTAACCTTAGCACCCTACATGACCCCTAATGATTTATGAGGCTTTTTTCCTCAAATAAACTTTTTTGTGTCTTTTCCTTTGTGTCTTTTTCATACAATCCTACAAAAACTCCATCACCAGAAGGGTGAACAATGGTTTAATGTTCAGAAGTGGTTTCTGATGGGGTGAATTTCATTATCCAGCAGAAAAGCAGATCAAGTAAAAAAATGTTAAAACCTCCCACATTCTGAAAAGAAATGTGACCTTTAGTCTTGTATTTATTCTTCCTCCTGTCTCTCTCTTCTTATGAATCTAGAGAGTCTCACTGTTTAGCAGTTACAATTAAAAAATAAAACAAAACAAAATAGGAAGCCTTTTGTAGGGTCAGTCACCTCAACAGATTCAAGTCTAGTCAAGCCATCTGCCCACCATTCTTGAAAACAAGTCTAGCAAATAAAAGTATAAATTTTGTCAATGGGTACTTTTACCACAAGAGGTTGTCACTTACACACATGTGATTTAGCCTGGGAAACTTCACTTTCAGAATGTAGAATTTTACAAATGTTTAAGCAGAAGGTCTATGCTAATATCCCCTGCTTTTCCAAAAAAAAAAAAAAAAAAAAAAAAAAAGTAGAAAACTTGTTCCTATTGTTAAATATTAGTTAGGAGCTTATGTGGCAGATGTAATGCAGAAACACAGAAACACACACACACACACACACACACACACACACACAATTAAATTCCTGCCTCTATAGACCTGAATGCTTTACAATTGCATCCTGTTCTTCTGCTTTAAACAGGCTACCAGCCACCCCAGAAAGAAATAACTAAACATTTTTCATATCTTAGTTTCAAACAGTCCTTATCAGAGGAAGAAGATATTCCAGTCTACAGAATATAATCCATACATTCATAGTATGGGGAGGGAAGTTAAATATCCAGTTAGTGGGATGTAGAGTGAATAAAGGGATGTTATGTGAAATAAAACCGGAATAATGGTTAAAATTAGATTTATTGAGTATTTCCAATGTATAAGGAACATAATTGCCATATATTATAATTGCAAAGTAATATATGAAGAGATCTGGATAATTCAATTTGATGAGCACTTGTTAAACACACTGTCGTAGAGCATTATGGATACACTGATATGAAAATACTTCCTGTCTTCAAAGAGCTTAATCCTACTGAAGGAAAAAAATATATACACAGCAGTGTAGTAGAAAGAATATTGGATTTGGAGACAGGAGTCTCAAACCCTAGTTCTAACAAGTTTTAAACTGTGTAACTGTGATCAAAATTCTCTTGGTTTTAGTTCTTCATTTAAAGTAGATAACCCTCAATAGTCCCTTAAAGTTCCAAGTCTATGATTTTATGCTTTTATAAGTTAAGTGTATTGTAATTTAGTCTATTGGGAACCAGGAACATTGACAACTAAGAGAATCAACAATGGCTTCTTATGGGTGGTAGAATTTGAGATATACCTTTGAAGGGAAACAGGGATTCCAAGTGACAGAAAGTGATAGTTGAAATCTTTGCAGAGCAGAACCTCATCAATGACTGTTAGTAATGCATGACACCTCAATTCAAGTCACTTTAAAAGTGTCTAATGTGGAAGTGTCTAAGCCTGAACTCTAGGAATGAAATAAAACACAGTGTCAAAGTCAGGGCTAGGCTTGAAAATAGTGCCCCTACCTGAGATTTTGAGTCTTCACTGTAACATATAATTTAAATGATTACAGAATCATTACCTTGTGCTTTAGAAAGCAGAACTTTCTGGCACTAAATAGATGTTAATTAATTTTTTAAAAGTTAATGTATGAGCATCCCTTATTATGCATGTTGCATTTTATACTCTAAGAGACTACCTATCTTGCCTGCCCCTAGGTCTAATTTCCTCTTGTTCTTGCTCATGTTTTTGGCTTCAAGAACCTTATACTCTCTTAGAAAATAGTATCTTGTGCCAATCCCTTTACCTTTATGAGTCTCAATTTCCTCATCTGTAAAATGGAGATTGGATTAGATGATCTTTAAAGTCTCTTCCAGCTCTAAATCCTGTGTTTCCTACATACACAAGGATGAAATATAAATGAGAATGTAACAAGTACACAAAAGAAGTCCAAACAAAGTAGAGAGCCTCCTGAAATAATACTAGAGCTGTGGATTTGAATCAGATCACACAGAGCCTTGAATGCCAAGTTGAGGAAATAGTCCTTTAGTTGGTAAGCACTGAAAAAGCAATTAAGAATTTTGAGCAGGAGAAAGATAAGATTAAAGTATATAATAAGAAAATTATTCTTGCAGCCATGTAAAGAAAGTAAGCCAGAAAATCCTGAGTTCAAATCCAGCCTCAGACACTTCCTAACTGTATGACCCTGGACAAGCCACTTCACTCTGTATCAGTTTCTTCATTTGTAAAATGAGCAGGAGAAGGAAATAGAAAAGCATTCTAGTATCTTTGCCCCCAAAAAACCAAATGCAATCATAAAGGTCAGACTGAAATAACTCAACAACAACAAAAGTGGAGGCAAGAAATGTAGTAAGAAGGCATTTAAAATAGTCTAAGAGTTAATGAGGGACTTACCTTGATGTCAGTGAAAGGAGTCAAGCAGAGAAGGATGTGAAATATATTATAGAGATTCGAGCACCAGAATTTGACAACTTATTGGAAATAGTTTTAAATATCTATTCCAATGAAAGTATAATCAGGGGAAGCATCAAAAATGGTTCTAAAGTTTCAAGTCTGGGTGAGAAAATGGTGGTGTCATGAGTAAAATCAGAGATGTTAAGGAGTAAGGGAAGTGCTTAGAGATAAGTTGGTGAGTTTAATTTTGGACTTGTTAAGCTGAAGGTATTTTAGGGACATCCATTGGGAGATGTAGAGCAAAGAGCTAAAGTTTATAAAACTAGAATTTAGAAAATAGGTTGGAGTTAGAGAGAAGTTTTGTTTTGTTTTTTAATATTTACTCAATTGTGTTTCACAAGTTTTAAGTACTTACTAGTTTTAAGTACATCTATGGACACATAGATGAGACACAAATGCAAGTCCTGCCCTTAAAAGGTCTGCAATCTATTAAGGTGGAAAAGCACATAGATAAATAGCTGTGATACAAAGGCGAAATAAGTGCAAAAGAGTGATCTAGAGAAATATACTCTGAGGAATATTAAAAAGAGAAAGGACAGTTTTACCTATGAGAATTAGAGAAGGTTTCAAGGGAGAAATGGAATCTTAGATGAAGTTTAAAGGGAAGAAAGGAATTAAATTGGTGGAAGTAGATCATTAAGAGTTGGAAGGAGAAGACTTCTGAGTCATGTGATCAATAAGATAGATGATTAGACATTTTTTCCTGTTCTAATAACTTCTCAAACCTCTCCAAATGAGGAATTATGCCCAAGAGATAAAACAATTTCAATTGTCTGCATGATCTAGGACACCAATTTATCAAGACAAAAATCCAGGAAGAAGGATTTTTTTCCCCCCTGAGGTAATTGGGGTTAAGTGACTTGCCCAGGGTCACACAGCTGGGAGGTATTAAGTATCTGAGATCAAATTTGAATTCAGGTCCTCCTGATTTCAGGGCTCATGCTCTATCCATTGTGCCCCCTAGCTGACTCCAAAAGGGGCTTTTTTAGTAACCATAATACATTCAGTGATCCCTTCCTTCACAACTCATTTCACTCTGGCAAGGCTGCACAAGCTAACATCAGAATTGCGGAAGAACTTAGTTCTATCTTCTCTCTTCCTTTAGTGTTGTAAAAACCCAAAAGGCAGAAGCTTGCTCTGACCAGTACCATACACTGAAACAGTACTTCGAAACCTATGGAACAGAGAGAACTGGGACAGGAAGTTAGAATGTGTATAGATTCATCAGACTTTTCAGAGGCAAAGGACTATAGGTCCAGCTGGGACCAGTTCTATCCCCATAGAAATTACTTGGGGCAGCCACTCAGGCCAGCAAAAGAATTACTCTGTATGGAAGAAGGCTGAAGAGAGTTTGATATCTGAGACAATAGCCCCCAGAGAAACCTCTGTCAAAGGAGAAAGAATCAGAAAGTGAGCAATAAGAGATATACAGGGGGAAAGGACTGTAATTGCCAAAGATCTCAAAAAGAAGAAAATTCAGTTAAAGATCTTGAGCATTAAGTAAATAAACTAACAGGGAAGCTATTAATAATAGAAGGGAATATGGCCTCCAGATCAATTAAGAAATCTATAAATAAATACTGCAAAACAAAGAAAAATGAAGCAACTCCTGATAAGGCAGAAAATCTATGGATTTTGAAGAGAGCATGGAATTATAGCTGGATGTTCCTGAACGATTTAAAAGAGAAATAAAAATTGTGAGAGAGCAGAATTTTATGACTTATGGAGTAGGAATAATTGACAAAATAGAAAAAACAAATTCATGATTACAAGTGTCACCAAAGAAACAAAACAGAGAATAACTAATTGGGAATGCAAATATACAGAACAATCTGGAAAGAGAAGAGCAAAAAGCAATAATGTTTTTTTGTTTGTTTGTTTTTGTTTTTTAAAGTATGATCTCCATGTAAGCAGAATATATTGATCTAAAAGACAGGATACTCAGAGACAATTTAAGGATAGTTGGTGTCTCAGAAGAACATGACACATCAAAAAACCTGAACACCATAAACAAAAAAATAATGCAAGAAATCTGCCCAGAAAACAAAGTGTCCATTGAAAGAATACAGAGGTCACTTTCAAGAAGAGTTGGAAAGGATTTTGCAGATCATCTAGTCCAACTACCTTGTTTTACAAATGAGGAAACTAATTCCCTGAGAGACCAAATAGTAGAGCTGGAACTTGAATCCAAATCATTCGACTCCAGTTTCAGTATCCTTTTCCTCTATACCATGAGCCAATAGGGGAAATGATTTATTCCAAGAATAAGTTGCGTGACATGAGCAAAGTCATTAAGTCACAAAGAAGGTAAGGTAAGAAACTAGGCTAGAGCATATACATATTGAAACAGAGTAACTTAAAATAAGTTTGGTAAAGAAAGTTGTATTAGCAACAAAATAAACATGGGCTAGAGGAGTTCAGCTGTGACTATGTTACTTGACATAAATAAGAACTCCCATTCTAATTAAAAAAGCAAAAGCAAGAGCTAGTTTTCAAGTCATATCTGTTATTGCCTTTGGTTTTGGTATACCCTGGTTGAACTATCCCAACATTTGTGTACAATTGTGTACAATTACCCCTGATCTAGGAGATACTGCATAGAATCAAATAGAACAGTAGCAGAATTCAGTTGGAAAAACAAAAAGTCCAGAATCTTTTTTTAAAAAATAACTTTTTATTGACAGAAAAGTCCAGAATCTTAATAATAAAAAACGAAGGGCACAGCTTTAACAACATTCAAGCTATGGTATTATGAAACTAGTTATCAAAAGCTGCTTAATACTGGTTTAAAATTTTAAAAACTATATCTGTGAAACTAAAACAACATCTCAGTGTCTGATAAACCCCCAAAACATAAATTCCTAAGGGGAAGAACTTCCTTTTGATAAGAACTGATGAGAAAATGGGGAAACAGTTTGGCAGAAATTAGATTTCAATTAATATCTCCCATTAGTTACCACAATAAGCTTAAAATGAATGCATATTGGATATAAAAAGGTTATATCCTAATTAGAAGAGAATGAGATGTGATACTTTTCACCACTATGGCTAGGGGGAAAATTCTTTTAAATAATATTTTATTTTTCTCCAGTTACATGTAAAGACAATTTTTAATATTCATTTAAAAATTTTTCTTCAGTTTCAAAATCTCTTTGTCAACTCCCCATCTTCTTGAGATAATAAACAATTTGAAAAGATAATATATGTTCAACATTTAAAGCATATTACTTTTTATGTTGTGAAAGAAGACACAGATCCAAAAGGGAAAAAAAAACACACATATAAAAATACAGAAAGAAAAAAGTAAAATGCATTGATCTTTATTCAGACTCCATCAGTTCATTCTTTGGAAGTAGATAGCATTTTTCACCATGAATCCTTTGGAATTGTCTTCAGTTATCGTATTGCTGAGAAAAGCTAAGTCATTCACCGTTGATCATTTTACATATACAATGTTCTCCTGGTTCTGCCCACTTCACTTTATATCAGTTCAAGTATACTTTCCAGGTTTTTCTGAAATCAGCTTCCTCATCATTTCTTATAATGCAATAATTTTCCATTACAATCATATGCCCCAATTTATTCAGTCATTCTAAAGGAAGAATTCTTAGCCAGATAAAGAATAGAAAAGACCTATATGAAATAATGTAGAGCTAAATAAACAGAGCTGAAAGGACAATATACACAGTGTAAATAGAGAGATGACTAAAGGAAGTTGAATTTCACATAACTGAAAAACCAACAAAGGTCCTGTAGAACAGTTAATAAAACATAACTCTCTCCTCATAGCAAAGAGACAGACTACCAGGATAGAAAGTTGTATATATATGATAGATGTAGTCACTGTATCAGGTTATTTTTGCTTAACTGTTTTTTGTTGTTGTTGTTGTTGTTGTTGTTGTTATAAGGAAGGCACCAATATCAGGGGTAGGGAGGGAGTCATAAACATCTGTGATAGACAATAGGCATCAATAAAACATTTTTAAACTGTATATTTATAACTATTTAAAATACTTTCTCCAGCTTGGAGAGAATTACATGAACTGATGCTAAGTGAAATGAGCAGAACCAAGAGATCATTATATACGTCAACAACGATACTGTATGAAGATGTAATCTGATGGAAGTGGATTTCTTTGACAAAGAGACCTAATTCAGTTTCAATTGATCAATGATGGACAGAAGCAGCTACACCCAAAGAAAAAACACTGGGAAATGAATGTAAACTGTTTGCATTTTTGTTTTTCTTCCCGGGCTATTTCTACCTTCTGAATCCAATTCTCCCTGTGCAACAAGAAAACTGTTTGGATCTGCACACATACATTGTATCTAGGATATACTAGGACATATTCAACATATATAGGACTGCTTGCCATCTAGGGGAGGGGGTGGAGGGTGGGAGGGAAAAATCAGAACAGAAGTGAGTGCAAGGGATAATGTTGTAAAAAAATTACCCTGGCATGGATTCTGTCAATAAAAAGTTACTATAATAAAAAAAAATAATAAAATAAAATACTTTCTCCACATTCAAAAGGTTTTTTAAAAGGAACCCCCATGTATGTCTGCTAAAATTCAGTGCATTCAGACAAAAAATGTTGTTTTTTTTAAATGTGAAGTAAGAAAATGTTTTCAAAGAAAACATAATTATTGCATAAGCAAAAGAAAATGGAAAGTCACAGCAATTATCCAGGTTATTTCAGGTAAAAACTCTGTCACAGTACATAAGTAGGTTAGGCCCTGAATAAGTTGACTAGCCACAAAATTTAAGGTTGCAGGTAACAGAGACAACAATATATTAAAGTTTTAAATGCATTACAAAGAAGCTAATCAGTTAAACTAAATGGAATTATAGGATGGTTTTGCTATCCCTTTCACATAGGTACAGAGAGCTTAAAAAAAAAAAAGTCTGATTTGATGGAAGTAGAGAGCAGCTAGCCATCAGATTGAATAGCCATAAATCTAAAGGAATGACTATGCTCCTGGTGGCCCTTTTAAAATTTAACACACACTTTCAAAGTAGTCTATCAATTCAGAAAAGTTCTAAGAGTGACTCCTGGCAGCAGTGAAAAGAGTCAATTATGGAAGAAAAATCCAACTCTTGAAAGGACATTGCTCTTTTTCTTTTACCTTGTGCCTCAATATTAACAGACTGTTTCAAAGATATACCTTCTACTTAGCCAGAAGGAAATACCACACTCAATAAGGAGCAAGGGAAAAAAATTGAGTCAGGAAAGAGGAGAGTGACTCCTTGAATCCAAAAAGAGAATCAGCCATGGATACAAAAGAGATTTGAACCTAGCAGTTAGTAGTTAGATTGAAAAGAGAAACAAGCTCAGGGAGCCCAGATAAACAAATTGCTCAGCATAAATGCCAGGAATAGTAAGGTGCAGCACAAAGAAATCACAAGAAGTAAAAAGATAAAGTTTTGCAATGAATGAGGCATTAGATGTTTTGCTGTATTTATCTCCTGTATATGTGCTTTCTTATTGTTGTACTTCATATGAGTGCTCACTCTTCCCTATTGATAATGAATATTTGTGGGGAGTGTACTTTATGCTTATAGGGAAAAAGTTTGCCACTATTGTTCTTAGGATGTCACCTCATAAATGCTTTTGTTTTGAATTCCTTGTTATGTATTGGCCATTAAAGTAAGCACATTAGTGAGATCTCATGAGCTCTATTTTTAGAATATCCAACATTCAATTTATCTTGGATCTAAAGGTAGTTACCCTTCTTGAAGACCCAATTTGCAAGTACTGGGAAGAGGGTGAATTCTGGAGAGGGTGCTATATAGGTTAATTAGATAATTAAATGTTCCTTTAGAAAGTAAATAGCAGAGCCCTAAGAGAACATTAACACATCAAAAATCATCAAACATTACAAATTGGGGCTTTATTAATCATTCTGTTGATTGTCTAGATTTAGGAAAGTTATGGAGAAATGTTAATAATGCAAATTAAACTTTAAAATGGTTTCCCTTCCCAGAGAACTTGTTGTTAAACATACTAACACACTTCTCTGCCTAATGAAGGTCATTTGAATTGATAGAATGCTGGAGCAATCTTATATTACTGCGTGAGTAGCAGAAGTTTGCAAAGTTCTGGCTTTGGAGAGGAAAAACATGCTTTATTCCTCCTCCAAGAGAGAATTCATGTAATTCCAGACTCTCTTGAGCACCAGTTCTACAAAGAGATGGATAGAGAGACTTTGGAAAGCAAATATGTAGGAGAAGACAGTTTCTCATGTCCTAGATTTCCAGATTGCCTCCCCACAGACCTCTCTGTTGGTTGAATCAAGATCTCATCTTACTCCCAACTAAGGAGTTCATTCACTATTTTTTTTTTTAATAGCCTTTTATTTACAGAATATATGCATGGGTAACTTTACAGCATTAACAATTGCCAAACCTCTTGTTCCAATTTTTCACCTCTTACCCCCCCCCCACCCCCTCCCCTAGATGGCAGGATGACCAGTAGATGTTAAATATATTAAAATATAAATTAGATACACAATAAGTATACATGACCAAAACATTATTTTGCTGTACAAAAAGAATCAGACTCTGAATTATTGTACAATTAGCTTGTGAAGGAAATCAAAAATGCAGGTGTGCATAAATATAGGGATTGGGAATTCAATGTAATGGTTTTTAGTCATCTCCCAGAGTTCTTTTTCTGGGCATAGCTAGTTCAGTTCATTACTGCTCCATTAGAAATGATTTGGTTGATCTCGTTGCTGAGGATGGCCTGATCCATCAGAACTGGTCATCATCTAGTATTGTTGTTGAAGTATATAATGATCTCCTGGTCCTGCTCATTTCACTCAGCATCAGTTCGTGTAAGTCTCTCCAGGCCTTTCTGAAATCATCCTGTTGGTCATTTCTTACAGAACAGTAATATTCCATAATATTCATATACCACAATTTATTCAGCCATTCTCCAACTGATGGACATCCATTCAGTTTCCAGTTTCTAGCCACTACAAAAAGGGCTGCCACAAACATTCGTGCACATACAGGTCCCTTTCCCTTCTTTATAATCTCTTTGGGATATAATCCCAGTAGTAACACTGCTGGATCAAAGGGTATGCACAGTTTGATAACTTTTTGAGCATAGTTCCAAACTACTCTCCAAAATGGTTGGATTCGTTCACAACTCCACCAACAATGCATCAATGTCCCAGTTTTCCCGCATCCCCTCCAACAATCATCATTATTTTTTCCTGTCATCTTAGCCAATCTGACAGGTGTGTAGTGGTATCTTAGAGTTGTCTTAATTTGCATTTCTCTGATTAATAATGACTTGGAGCATCTTTTCATATGACTAGAAATAGTTTCAATTTCTTCATCTGAGAATTGTCTGTTCATATCCTTTGACCATTTTTCAATTGGAGAATGGCTTGATTTTTTATAAATTAGAGTTAATTCTCTATATATTTTGGAAATGAGGCCTTTATCAGAACCTTTGACTGTAAATATTTTCCCAGTTTATTGCTTCCCTTCTAATCTTGTCTGCATTAGTTTTGTTTGTACAAAAACTTTTCAGTTTGGTATAATCGAAATTTTCTATTTTGTGATCAGTAATGATCTCTAGTTCTGCTTTGGTCATAAAGACCTTCCCCTTCCACAGGTCTGAGAGGCAAACTATCCTGTGTTCCTCTAATTTATTAATAATTTCATTCTTTATGCCTAGGTCATGAACCCATTTGTTCATTCACTATTAAATTACTTTCTGGTATATTCTAATTTGTAAGAGCATCTCTTATTTGCTTGGACAAGTGGGTTTATTGATTCTTTGTGATGTTTTTGTGTACCTAATATTTAGGGGAAGGAGCTTTTGGAGTTTTGACTACAAGCATAAAATAAGAGCTATCTCCCCTTTAATAAATAATGGTCAAGGAAGTAAGCAGCTTTGTGTTCTGATCCTAAAATAACATGCCTCTCAACCAGTAATATTTAGAGGGATAGATAGAAATCTAGTCCACTATCCCCAAGGCAAGGCAGCCAGATTCATCATCCCTTCTGCTGTTCTCCCCAAAGTAGGAAGGAACTGTAATCTCCCTTGGAGAGGGGACAAGATTTCAGAGATGTCAGTGCCTCCACTCAAACTGCCTGCCTACATGGTTAGATTTTACATGTGGACATATACATATTTCACAGAGGCAACACACATCTTACAAACAGAACAGAATAAGAGCCCAGGCACCCCAGAGGGTAGAGATTAAAAACAAAGACAAATTGCCAACTTCCCAGTTTTGTCAAAGGTCAATCCTGTTATCATCCTGAGCGGCTTAGTTTTTTACTTCACTCTCTCTACAGAGACACTTAATTGAGTTGACTTTGTCACTAAATTTTAATTTTCTTACTTCTCTATTTTTCCTTTTGTGGCTTTATACAAAGTTTGTATTCTTATCAGTTCAGAAGGGCTAAACACTGTTTTCAGTATGAACTACTAAGGAACCTTTTTAAATTTCATTAGCAAGCTCTAGGTTAAAAATCAGAAGACATTTTCCCTGTGAGACTTGCAAGGTTAATTCAAAAACAATGAGAAATGTTCTTTGAATATGTAATTATGCACTCTGATTTCACTTAGGCACAGTGTCCTTGGGTTTTCTTCCAGTCACTTGGATAATAGTAGAAATGAATTTTCAATCTGGCCTTGGTCTCAAGTTCAAGCAACAGTGTCTGACATAAGACAAAATAATAATGTCTCACATCTGAATAGTGCTTTTAACTTCCCATGGTGTCACAGTTATTATTTAATTTGATTCTTACACCAACCCTACAAAGAAGTTAAAAAGGATAGGAAGCATGATTCAATAGAAAGAAGGCTGGATTTTGGGACAAAACCTGGGTTCAAATCCCAATTTGCTATAGAGATTTGGGTAATTACTTTTTTCTCTGGACTTAAATTTCTTCATCTGAAAAATGAAGGGTTTGTCCAAGATGGTTTTTATAGTCCCTTTCAGAGGTATATCTATGATCTCCATTTTATAGATTAAGAAATAGTGACTCAGATATTAACTGGTTTGTTAAAAGTCACAAACCTATAAGTAATAGCAGAGCTGAGATTCAAATCTAATTTTTCTGACTTCTTGTGTGGTATGTTTCTATATCCAAAGAAAACAAAATAACCAAACTTTATCTTTCCAAGATTCCTCTCTCCTGGCTGAAAGACAGTTGTTCCTATACCCCTTTTAGAAATTTACCTATATTCTTATTACTTCTTCTTTTGTGTATATCACTGCTTCATGTATATGTCAAGTTAAAAGTCTTTCCTTGTTTGAATTTGAACTTGTCAAAGGCCTATTTTGCTTGGTTTATCTCTACTGTAGAAACTTGTATGTCCTGAAAAAGCAACTGCTTTCAAATGAGACCTAAGATTTTTTTAACAAAGTTTTTTTTTTTTTCCCCCTGCTGAAATCAGGCTTTTACCCAAGCATTCTGTATATAGCTACATATATAGAAGGACACGTGACTCTGGTTTAGTAGAGAGACTTCTAAGATTGATACTGGGTCCCTGGATAAGGGGATTGATGGATTTGGTAACAGAACTTTTTCCAGAAAGTACGTAAGAATAAATGAGCTCTATAGTTAGCCACAGATGAGATCTCATTCAAATCAAACAAGAAGTCTCACTCTCACCTAAGAACATCTATTCTAGCAATTTCTGGGGAGAAAAGCTGGAAATCATGTATATGTTGAAGATGTAATTTCCACTCCGCGTTTAATGCTTCTCTCCCTATATGTTTCTTCCAAATTGCTATGGCATCAGCTTCATATGCAAGAATGAGAACTATGTAACAATTAGCATTCTCTTTGCCCATCCAGATAACCATCTTCTTCCCTATACATTGCCATGCTAACAATGAAATTTGGCTACACTTAATTAATTAGACAGACTGCATCAACTGGTAAGTTATTAAATCCCTACCCATTCCAATCTTACAATTAAACAAAAATATTAAATACCTGCTGCATACAAGGCATTGGAGATATGAAGATGAAACAATCTCTACTCTCAAGGAGCTGACATCCTACTAGAATAATAGAACATAGATTCAAGTAAGTATAATACAAGGGAAATGAGAAGACAGAGGTTATAACCACTAGGTAATACAAGAAGACTTCAGAAAGGAGATGGCACCTGAACTAAGCCTTGAATAAAGATGAATTCTAAGAGCCAGAGATGAGAAGGACATGTTTGACTGCTGATGTTGTATGACTTTCTTTAGATATCATGCTCTCAGGCTGGTATCACTTAGTAATCTTAATTATAAATATTAATGAGGCTTGCAAGTATAGATTTTTGGATCATGAAATTCACTGTTGAAAAATTTGGAAAACCTTAAATCTGGTTGCTTATTAGCCTTAATTCTTTATCTTTTGAGATAATTGACTATTGCCTTAGGAACTTAAAGACTAAGTAGACTTGGCAAGGAAATGAAAGGACACTCCTCTGTCTTCCACAACCAAATTAAACAAACTCTCAGCTGCTGAGGGAAGAATTAAATCCAAAGTGGCACTGTGGACATTTTGGGAAAATGTCTCAAAGAGATCACTCTGGAGCCTTATTTATCTTTGATCTAGACAGACAATAGGTCCCAGGAAGTTCCAACTGCACTGCAACTATTTAAAGCACCAAGAAGTGTATGGTCATCTTCCACTATGGAGGGTTCTATGCTTCAATCATAATTTCTTAGCACTATTTTTTGACTGCTGGTTATAGAGAAAAAAGAAGCAACATCGGCTTACTTTTCTTTTTATGTCATTTTACCTTTCAAGACTAATCAAAATTAATACCATGCTCTTTGCAAAGGAAAAAAATATTTCTAATGCTTGAGAATATCAACTAATATTTCTGAGGCAGTTCTGCTATTGATTAATTGTGTAACCTTGAACAAGTTATTTGACCTTTCTGGGTTAAAAGATCACATAACTAGTAACAGAGCTAAAGGTAGAATCCAAATCTTGTGATTATTGGTCCAGGAATGCTTCCACTATGGTACTCCACCTATACAAATACTTCTAGAAAAACTACAAAGGAGAATTTTTAAAATATCCTCCTTCTATTAAAATGAAAATGCCACTGAGAAGGCCTTAAGCTTCTAGAAGTTAACACCTAAATTCTACACTTCAAGAGATCCCTTTCCCCAGGCAGATCCTTTCAGCCTATAGTAGTTGGTTTCCTGAGTTGTTCTGGCCCACAAATTTGTTACCTGATAGCCATTCTCCTGTGAATGAATTCTCTAAATTTAGATAGTTTAGTCCCGGAAGGACAAACAGAAAGTTAATCACCATCTCAAACCCAAAGTTTTTGCATGTTTTGGGGACCTGCCAAAGATTTTGTTCTACATTAGCTCTCAAGAATCCAGTATTCCATAAGGGCCAAGAGCAGCAGCAATTTAATGGCGAATCTAGTGGTTATTACTTAATACCATAATAATCTTGAAAAGGACCAGCAGGTGAGTAAGTGTGATGAGAGAGGAAAGGGCCCTTATTAATAGAGAGGAGAGGCCACCAAAAGCTACACAAAACAATCATGCAAAGAACCCTGAATGTGGCCATGGAATTGTACAGTATCAAAGAAATGTGAACAATTTGAATCAACTGATCCTCATGCCTAGGAAGCACTTGATTGTAATTTACCAGGCTGTTGAAACTGCATGACATCATGATAGTAGTAAATTACATTAGTGTATCCCCAAGGAGAATTCAAAAAGCATGGAAGTTACCCTGAACACAGTTTAAGGAATCCTCATACAATTTCATAATCATTTTAAACATTACAAGTGACAGGTGTTGAAGAAAATTGCATTTCTTTCCCCCTCCCCACAAAAGAAAAAAAAAAAGAGAAAAGGAAAAAAATTTACACATTTTCCCAGTATTTTAGCTTTAAATTTCTTTATAAATAGTTCACATATTAAATTAATCCTATGTGATATTAAAGTGATTAGGTCTGCAAAAAAAAAAAATCATCAACTGAAATGAGCTCTAAGACTCAATACAGGGCAATACCCCAGTTTTCCATCAATTTCTTCCTGATGTATGGGCAGGAACAGGAGTGCTTTTGCTCAAAGTTGGCTTCCAATCACTCCCATGATTCTCAATTAGGTAGAAATTTTAGGAGCAGCAAAAATTACAGAAGAATGCGGCTTCATCAGTCATTTCCCCAGCAGGAACAGCAGTGATTTGAAGAGCTTTAGCACTCTGAAGGTCAAAATTAAAAACCAAGTAATTTATTACCACTGATTTAGAGATTAACATCGTGCCAATTAATCAATTACTCAATATGAAGAATTGACAATTAATTGACATTTCACTTCCAACCTGGCAAAGCTTTTTTATTTTCATGATGAATAATAGAAAATCACTAAATTGAAAGGTTATGGGGTATTTTTTTTGTTACCACTAAAAAAAAATAAAAAATAAAAATAAAAGCGTGCAGAATGATAAGCATTCACAGCATCTTAATGTATAATGTATTGGCTATATTGTTCTATCAGCAAACAATCTAATTTAATTGAGCAAATTGATCTCAAGCACTGCAAAAATTATAATAAAACCTATTTCAGTAGCAGGAGATTTTCTCCTTTTTTCCCCTTCTGGTAAAGCTAGTTCTTTAAACAAAATTGTATAAAAGCATTCAAGTATCCCTATTGCTATTATATATAGTTTAAACTGTCATTAATATAAAAAATTATAGGATAACAATAGTTTGTACTTATATAGCACTATTGATCCTCCCAACCCACCTAGAAGGTAAGTGCAATTATTATCGCCATTTTACAGGTGAGAAAACTGAGCCTGAGGGACTTGCCCAAGATTATAACAATAGGAAATGTATGAGACAGGGTTTGAACTCAAGTTTTCCTAACTCCAAGTTTCATATTCTATCTACTGAACATAAGGTCTTCATTATCTGATGCTGTCTTCCTCTCAACCTATCCAAATATACCTATTTTACAAGGTCCACTTCATGTAAAAATATTTCAATATCTGTAGTCAGAATCAGTGTTTGAATTCTGCCACAAATTAATTATGTGATCTCCCTGTAGGATCCAATTTTATCTCTAAAATGAGATTATATAAATATATATATACATAAAATTATTAAACACCAATTATATACAAAATCAACTGTAGCCAATGAATAGAAATCTGGCCTTGAGGAACAAGCCACAATCTCTAAATGCTGTATGTAACTAAATCATAGTTACTTTTCCCCCTTTAAAAATTTTTTTTTCTGGTTATACACGTACACTAATTTTTTAATATACATTTCTTTATGAATCATATTGGTAGAGAAAAATCAGAACAAAAGAGAAAAGCTATGAGAGAAAAAAAAAGCAGAAGAAAAAGAGAAAAAAAGTGAACATAGCATTTGTTGATTTATATTCAGTTTCCACAGTTCTCTCTCTGGATGCAGATAGTATTTTCCATCTAAAGTTTATTGGGACTGTCTTGAATTACTGAATCACTTATGAACTAAGTCTGTTATAGTTGATCATTGTACAATCTTGCTGTTACTGTGTACTCTGTATTCCTGGTTCTGCTTATTTCACTCAGTATCAATTCATAAATAGTTACAGGTCTTTCTAAAATCAGCTTGTTCATTATTTTTTTAAAATAAAACATAATATTCCATTATTTTCATATACCATAACTCATTCAGTCATTCCCCAATTGATGAACATCTACTCATTTTCCAATTCTTTGTCACCACAAAAAGAGCTGCTAGAAACATTTTTGCACATGCGGGTCCTTTCTCATAGTGGTTCTTAACAGGAGGTGGGATAGAGGAGTGGTCCAAAAACTTTTCTTGTTATTGTTTGATTGTGTGTGTGTGTGTGTTTTTTTCTTTTTAGTATTTTGATAATTAAATTTCAATATAAGTGGTTTCATTTGTAATCCAAAATATTTTTATGCATTTAAAAACATTGTTCTGAGAAGAAATCTATAAGACTTTGCTACCCTGACAAAGGAATCCAGGAAACATAAAGAGTTAAGAACCCCTGCATATGATTATAAATTGCAGAAATGGTGTCAATCTTCATTAATAGAGAGAATTCTTCATTGGTCCTGATAAAATCACACACAAAAAATAAATATATATAATAAATCTCCATTAAATATAGCACTTAAATATATTTAATTTATTTGTAGAGGTATGATATAGAAATAAATGCTTTTACTTATTCATATATGTGCATACATATATTTTGCTGTCATTATTCAGTTGTGTCCAATTCTTTGTGACATCATACCCTATATTGTCTGTGGAGGTTTTTTTTGGCAAAGACACTGGAGTCATTTGTCATTTTCTTTCCCAGTGGATTAAGGCAAACAGAAGTTCAATGACTTGTCCAGGATCACACAGCTAGCATCTGAGGTTAAATTTGAATTCTAGTCTTCCTGACTCCCAACCCAGAGCTCTCTCCACTGAGCCATCTAACTGTCTCCTAGGCAAACAGGGATTAAGTTGCTTGCCCAAGGTCACAAAACTAATAAATGTCTCCACAGAATAAGAACTCAGATCTTCTTGACTCCAGGTCCCCTGCTCTATCCACTGAACCATCTAGCAACCTCACATACATGTACGTGTATATTTATGTAATATATTGAACTAAGGTAGGATTTGGGACTAAATTTGTGATTACACTGGCATAAGAAACTCCCAGAGGGGGGGAAAAAAAAAGTGCATACTCTTAGAGGGAATAAAAAGTTTGGATAAGACTCAGTCCCTGATCTCTTGAGAGCTTAGTCTCACAGAAGAATATGACTCAGTTAAACAATTGCAATACAAAATATTACTTCATAAGTGTATCAATGCAAGAAAAGGTCTTTACTAAATAGGGAGGAAAAGAGGAGGTTCCCTAAAAGTGATAATATGAGTTTTGAGCTAGACTTTACAAAGTAGGTAAATATTCAACAGGATGACAAAGAAAGACATTTCAGACATAGGAAAAAAAAGTCATAAAGAATAAGACTTGTATTGATGAATAGCTGGATCTTTTTACTTTTATTTCTTTTACTTCTCATACTTAGATATTTTGATGTATTTATGAGCTTATCTATAAGAGCACTATGTACAGATGGTGCTAACCCATCATACTGCCTTATCCAGCTTTTGTGCATGTCTTATAAATAAAACACAAGATTTTCTAGGATACATGGACTCCTTTCAGTTATTTCTGGTTCCTCCTGTTTTGACTACCCCTTTTCTTTTCCAGTCAGTTCTCTGATGACATTCTTTCAGTTGCTTCTTCCACACAATTCTTCATTGTACAGTATGTTACAGCCCATTCATGCCTGCCATATGCCTTTCCATTTCTTTTTGAATAATCTACAACTTTAATTCTTCAGAGAACATGGTATACATACAGTCATGCAGCATCATTGGAAGAATATGGATTTTTAAAAGATGGGCTTACATTTCAGAAAGACACTTGGGGTCATTAAAAGCAATGTTTATTTTCCTCCTCCTCCTCCTCCTTCTTCCTCTTGCTTTCCTTCTCCTGCTCCTGCTCCTCCTCCTCCTTTTTCTTCTTTCTTCTTCTGCTTTTTCTTCTTTCTCTTCTTCCTTCTTCCTCTTCTTCATCTTCATCATAATTTTCTTCTTCATTTCCATCATCATTTTCTTCATCTTCATCCTCCTCATCTTCTTCTTAAATTTCATCATCTCCTTCTTCTCCTCCTTCTCCCCTTCCTCCTCTTCCTCTTCCTCCTCCTCCTCTTTCTCCTCCTCCTTCTCCTTCTATTACTACTACCACTACCATTACCACCATCACTACCACTACCGCTACCGCTACCACTACTACTACTGCTAGTACAAGTTGTTTTTCAGGCTGACTTCAGGAAGCCTTGAAAGATTTATATGAACTGATGCTGAGTGAAGTGAACAGAACCAGGAGAACATTATACACAGTAACAGTACGATTATGTGATGATCAAGTATGATAGACTTAGTTCTTCTCAGCATTGTGGTGATACAAGACAGTTCTAATAGACTTGGGATGGAAAATGCCATCACATCTAGAGAAAGAAATATGGATATTGAATGTGGATTGAAATATAATGTTTTCACCTTTGTTTGTTTGCTTGCTTTTTTCTTCTAGTTTTTTTTTTCTTCTTTTATCCTTTTTGTTTGATTTTTCTTTTACAACATGACAAATTGGGATATATGTTTAGAAGAATTGTATGTTACATATGTACAATGATATGTTATATATATCAGATTGCTATCTTGAAGAGGGAGGAGGGAAGGGAAAGAGAGAAAAAAATTGAAGCACAAAATTTTACAAAAATGAATGTTGAAAACTATTCTTACATGTATTTGGAAAGAATAAAATACTATTAAGGAAAAAAAAGGACAATTAGCACAGTGAAAGCTTGTATCCTCTGTATCAGTCACTTACAAAACTGTAAAAATGTGGTCTGCTAAAGAATATCATTTGTGAAAGCCTGTTTGTTCTTTTCTCATATTTCTCATATTTTCATCACAGATGCCCTAGGTAAGTTTGTGGATTATTCTCTTACATATTTTGCAGAGATTGAAAAGTTGAAATATGGGTCAGTAGTTATCTGTATGTTATCGTTTGTCTTTTTTTTTTTTTTTTTTTTTTTTTTGGTGATAATGAGTTCCATAAGTTTTTCTAAGCATCTGAGATACTCCACTTTTTTAGATACTTTGAGAATTAATCCTTTAATGCCCTCAAGATTGTCCAGACTCCATCACACTGTTGTCTTTTTCTTTGATGCCATTTTCACTTTCTTATACATTGAGGATTGTGGTGTTAAAATCAAAATGCAGCATTCCTCTGTTATTTATAGAGAAAATTAGTTTTTTCTTCTTCTAGGAATATTAATAGATCTCTTTTATTTTTTATCTGTTAATTGTTCTCTTTCTATTTCATCCTAGGAAAAGTCTGTCATCAAACATTCTATGAACTTATTTTCCTTCCACCATTACTTGCCATCTCATGCTCTACAACTGTTTTCCTCCATAAGATTTTACAAAAAAAAAAAAAGTTTATATTTTAAAACAGCAAAACATTTAGCTGCCAAATATCTCAACTTGGTAAGGAGGTAAATATCTAGTTGAAATGGGTTTTAGACTGTTTTAATCACCTCATTGTGGTGATTAGTTCACACTGTTGGACTTTCTTGATCTTTTCTATTATCACACATTTTCAATATCAAGAGCTTTTTTAAATAGGTCAACTTAGAATTGTCTTGATTATATACTTTATCTTCACATTTTTGTTCTAATTTAATATCATTAATAAATTAATGGTAATCAGTCATTTTTTTACAAGTTAAAATATAACAAATTTCTTTTTTGGTGATATTATTTGATGTTTAAAATGACCTGTATCTACTCAATTTCTGCTTTTAAAAAGTCATAATGTATAGGCTATACATATATGATTTCATGTTGTCTACAAGTCTTTGCCCTTTCTAGTTTTTTAATCCTGAACTGTTTTCCAATATGTTTTTCTCTATCATCTCAATGAGCATTAAGGAATATTTTGTTTAGTTTAGAAGATCATCCTGAATTCTGGTGCTCCAATTCTTTTAAGGTTCAAATATTTGAATTCTTTTTTTTTTTTTTTTGGCTGAGGCAATTGGGGTTAAGTGACTTGCCCAGGGTCACACAGCTAGGAAGTGAGATTGGATTTGAACACAGATCCTCCTGACTTCAGGGCTGGCATTCTATCCATTGGGCCATCTAGCTGCCCCCAAATATTTGAATTCTTGAGAGAATTTTAATGAGGTATTTTCCTCCTTAGTGAGTTAGGAACTAACATTGGGAGGTTTTTATCATCATTATCATCAGCATTGTGATTATTGTTATTGTTAATAATAATGATAATAATAAGAAGTTAGCACTTATATGGTGTTTTAAGGTTTGCAAAGTATTTTACAAATGTGATCTCATTTGATCCTCACAACAACCCAGTAAGATAGTTTATTCCTCTAACTGGTCTGAGTTACTCTAAGTATCTTTTGTAAGCATGGTAGGAACAATGTTTGAAAGAACTGAGTGGACATTGCCATGGCTTCTGGAAAGATCATAAGAACTTATCTCCACAATGGAGCAAGTATCTTAGTTAAAACTGAGCCTTGAAATCGGACTGATACAAAGATGGATGACACGTCCATTCTGCTGGAGGTGCAAGAGTCTCTCTTGCTAAGCTTTGTGAAAGAGTCTGAAAGGTGCCTTCTGTATATTGGATCCTAAATAAATGTATTTTATGTTGAACAGATTCTATTGGGCAAGTCCAGGCTCAAGGGGAAGGGACTGGTGAACTTCTTTCTTTTTAGCAGGTACAATCTGATTAACTGGAGTAAGAATACAATTCATGGTCAAGAATGACAAAGTCAAATTTTCAAACTAAAGGTGAACTTATGCTATATTAGGATAGGGCAGAGCAGACAGGGCCAAGATGAGTATTCAGTTTTCTGGTCTTTAAAATGGAGATAATGTCTGTAGTACCTACTAAAGGTACTGCTAGTGTATGTGTGTGTGTGTGTGTGTGTGTGTGTGTGTGTGTGTGTTCTCTTTAAGTTTGCTATTCACACAAAGGAAGATTTTTTTAAAAGTATGAGTGTAATGTGTCCTAAACTGAATATTTGCTTCAAATCCAACAGGGGAAAATGAAAGAGCAAGAGAGAGCATTAGCATTTAAGTAGCCTGTTAATGTCTGGAAACCAAAACAGTCACAGAACAGCAATAAAGTACCTCTTCAAATATTGCTGGAGGATGTCCATAAAGAGGATATAATGAAAAGGACTGCCCAAATGTGCAAGGATAATATAGTTAATGTATTACTTCTTTTATTATTTTATCATCTTTCATTAATTGCTGGCTTCATGCCGACAGGACTTGGTTCTACAGAAAGGGCTTTTAGTCAAATGTCCTAAATGAAACTAGCACTTAGAACCTGAGAACAAGGTTGAACCAAGGTTCACTTGACTTCACTAAATCTTGGAAGGGAGGGGAGGAAGAAGGACAGGGGAGGGAATTCTGGATAAGATGATCATAGGTTTAGAATTAGAAGGAACCTTAGAGGTCACTTAATTCAACCTTCTTATTTTACAAATAAGGAAACAGAGTTCATCTAGCTAGCAAAGAACAGAACAAGGATTTGAACCCAAGACATTTGGAAACTTGATGGTACGGTGAATAAAGTATATAGGAAGAGTCAATAGTAATTATCTGAGAGATGCTTGGAGAGAAGAATTGCTTTTTGGTAAAGAGAGCAGAGTAGCATAATGGGGCATCTGATCTGAAACTTGAAGTCAACATAGGGGGAGTGGAATGGGGCACACCCTTTCTAGACATGGGGCATGGCAATGGGAAAGGGCCTAATTTGTGGTCCAATTTGGCTGGAGTTTAGACCACAAGAGGGAACACAATGGTATAAACTGAAAAGTTAGTTTAGAGCCAGGTTATTGGGATCCTTGAGTACTAAACTAAGAAACTACTAAACTGGATTTTCTTGGGAATTTTCCCACTTTGGAAGGTTCAAATGTGTTGAGCTCTGTAGTCCTGGCTTCTCATCAGTCATCTTGCCTACTACCAAACTTGGGTCAACTCTTCCACTTCCAGAAAATTACTATGGGTCATGAATTGTATGTAGAAACATAGGGGTGAAGATGATAATTAAGGTAAGGAAAGCTCCGAATCTTTTCTAATAGAAAAATAACCTAAGATGAGAAGGATTCTATGTAAAAGTTGCCACCAATGTTGTGGTATTCTTTTGATACTATTGGGGCTTGAGCAGGATAGGGTGGTTCATAACTCCTCTGGGATTGCTCATTATAAAGTTAATCTTATCTATTCTTCTAGTCCCTTCTTATTTATTATCATAAAATCATACTTTGCTTGGTCCAAACCCTTCCCCATAGAACTTGGCTCTGGTCCAAACCTTTCCCTATAGAACTTGGCTCACATGTAGGCCTTTAACAAAAGGAAAAGAATCTGTATCTCCAAATAAGACTTTATTTAACTTAACAAAAAGTGCAAAGGACTCTCATACATCAGTAGTCAAGACAGTTCTTTTCTCCCTAGTAAATCTTTCCTTCCCAAGGAACCTAAGTCCTCACAATATGGATACTCTTCTGAGGTTGAATCCTTACCCAACAAGGAGAAAGCAGTCAATTAACACCCAAATTTGTACTATGTATATAGTTCATAGCATCAATCAAAGACAAGACTCTGTCTGACTCTTCCAAAATCATGATCCTCCTTTTTGCTGTTCCTCAACTGCAACTCCCATCTTATATTAAAAAATCCTTCTACTGTTCCAGAAGAGTTAGTTCAATCACTCTTCCACTGCACATGAAACACAGGAATTACCTAATGAAACATCCACTTAAAGAGACTTCCCAGTGGAAAGAGCTAGATTTGGAGTGAAAGAAACTGGGTTCTAATGCTCACTGTTAGGTAGCCCCAGTATAACTTTTGGCAATTTATTTCCTGTTTTCTCATCTCTAAAATAAAATGGTTAGATTAGGTCCATGCTTCTCTAAATCTATGATCTCAGATAGACACAAGTCCATATATGTCAAACTAACTCCTCTCTGTCCTATCCTGTCTTCTGCTTTGCTCTTTTAACTCCCAGCTACAAAAGTATGGCTCGTAGATGTAATGGCTATGAATCAATTAGTCATTCTTAATGCCATATCAGTGGGCAAGACAAGATATTCAAAATTTGTCCAGGATATTTTTTCTTTCTTTTTTTATTATAGCTTTTTATTGACAAAACATATGCATGGGTAATTTTTCAACACTGACCCTTGCAAAAACTTCTGTTTCAACTTTTCCCCTCATTCCCTCCAACCCCTTCTTTATATGGCAGGTAGCAGGACATGTTTTTAAAGGAAACATTATCAATGTTGGAATAAAATCTTCATAAGGAAGGAAACAAACATTTATTAAATCCTATAGTATGCCAGGTAATATGCCAAGTGCTTTACAGATCTCATTTGATCATTACAACAGTCTTATATTACAACCAAAGAATTAAACAGAAGTAGTGTTAAAAAAAAAAAAAAAAAAGGTCAGAAATATATACTGAAAAAAATAAGATGTGCTAATCAAATGGTGAAAATAATGGATAAACCTAAGTGTTCTATTAGTATATTCTCATTGTCAAGAGAAAACAAGGATGACCCTTCTCCTTGACAATTTTTAGTATGCATTCCCAGTTTCCAAATACCGGTTGTGTGCCTCTTAGCAAGTAACTTAATCTCTCAGTGCTATGGGGCAATTCTCTAAGTCTATAATAAGTAGCAGAGAAGGTACCAAACCCATAATAGCCTTCTCATTATAGAATAGAATAAAATTTTATTTTATTAGAATTTCTATAGGCCTATAGAATAAAATATGAGCTTAGCCTACTTATTAAAGGCCCTTTGTGATATTATTGTTGTTCAGTTGTGCTTGATGCTTCCATCAAAAACCCTGGTGAAAATGTTGGCAAAAACCCTGGAGTGGTTTGCCATTTTCTTCTCCAGCTCATTTTAGAGATGCGAAAATTGAGGCAAACAATGTTAAGTGTCTTTGCCTAGGGTCACACAGTTAGTAAGTGTCTGAGACCAGATTTGAACTCAGGAAGATAAATCTTCTTAACTTCAGGCCCAGCATTCTATCCACTATCCCTCTAACTTAACTAACTTTCTATTTTTATTTATAGCTGTTCCCATACTTGAACACTTTTTCTAGCTAAGTGTCCTACTCAATGTGCCTCAAAAATGTCAAACACAGTTCCTTGCCTTCAAAGGTATTTACATTATAGTAGGGAGAAATAATATTTACATGGAGAGAGAGAGAGAGACAGAGACAGAGACAGAGGGACAAAGAGTTCTTTGAGGAGGAAAAGGAAGAGAACCAGCACCAGAGATATGAGGGAAGATCTTTTGGAAAAGGTGGACCCTGGGCTCAGCTTTTGAAGAAAGCTGAGATGTGATGAGGAAGAAATGTGTTGAACCACTGGAGGATGGTTCACGTGCATATGTGCAGGCAAGGTTTAGAGAACTGAATTAAGGTAACAGCCAGAAATGCAATTGGGTTGCACTGTAGTGTGTAGGAAGGTTGGAAAATTAGGTAGTTACAAAGGCCTTCAACATCAAGCTGAAGGGCTGCCATTTTATTTTATTTTATTTTTTATTTTTTTTAGGGCTGCTATTTTAAAAAGCAATAAGGAAGCACTGAAGCTCTTTGAGTAGGAGAATGACATGGTCAGATCTGTGCTTGAGGAAGACTAGGAAGCTCCATAGAAGAGAGAGCCAGAGCTAGAATCAGACCAGTTAGGCAGCTATGAAGAGCTGCAACTAATGGGGCAAATGGGGGTTTGCCCTCAGAGTTTTACCATGCAGAAGTCGATATACTTCCAGAGGAAATTTCAAATGAGATAACATCTGTAAAAAAAAATTGTAAAAAGGCACTGGCCCAGGATAGGCACTATATTTCCTTCCCATATAGTGATGCTATTATATACATACATACATACATATATATGTATATGTAAATGGCTAGCATTTACATATACATACATACATATATATGTATATGTAAATGGCTAGCATTTACATAGCACCTATGATGTGCCAGGTACTATACTAAGTGCTTTGGAAATGTATATCATTTGATTTCACAAGAGTCCTTCAAGGAAGGTGTTATTAAGATCTCCACTTTACATTTTAGGAAATTGAAGCAAACACAAATTAAGTGACTTGCAAGAATCACATAACTAGTGTTAGGTGGTCCTTCCTAATTCCAGGACCACTGGTTTATTCATTGAGTCACTTACTTGCCCCATCAAGAGACTTGAGTTGCAATCAAAACCACCAGAGTCTCATCACAGCAGCTTCTGTCTCCCAGGGTCCTTCTTCCCCAATCCCTTTCCCCTCACAACCCAGTCCTCATAGGGTATAGAATGGGAGTTGCTGTGTGATATTTTTCTCTCCCGTCTCACTACCGCTCTCATCTTTGGGCTGTTCTGTAGGCTATTATTGAATTCTTTTCTCCCTCAGCTCCAAGTGAATTTATTCCAGATGCCATTTTCTTCTAGGTATAGTTCTGGGCTATTTTGACGATCCTGGGTAGAAGTCACAAAAGCCAAAGCTAAGTCTTTCAAGATTGTTGGTCTTTACAATATTATTGTTATTACATAAATTGTTCTCCCGGTCCTGTTCATTTTACTTTGCATCAGTTCCTGTAAATCTTCCCAGTTTCTCTGAAATTATTCCTTCATCATTTATTATAGCACAATAGCATTCCATCATATTCTATTACTTGTTCAATTGTTCTCCTATTGCTGGTCATCTCCTCAGATTCCAGTTCTTTCCCACTACAAAAAGAGTACTATAAATATTTTTGGACATAGCAGCCCTTTTGTTCTTTCTTTGTTCTCTTTGGGCTAATTCCATCATTTTTCTGATAAGGAAACTAAAGACCAGAGGCATCAAATGATTTCTCCAAAACCACATGAGAATCTCATCAGTATTAGAACTCAGGTTCAAAATTAGTTCTTTTAACTCCAAATCCAGTGTTCTTTAAAACAATTTTAAAAATTTATTTCACTAAATATCTCCTAATTACACATAAAAGTTTTTCAACAAACATTTTTTAAAATTTTGAATTCCGAATTCTCTCCCTCCCTCCTGCTTTCCTCCCTTCCTTGAGAAGACAATTTAATTTCAATTAGCTATGTGAGGTCATACAAAATATATCTCCATATCTGCCATGTTGCAAAAGAAAACACACATAAAAAACAATAAATATAAAGAAAGAAATAAGTTTATTTAAATCTATATTCAGAATTTATCTGTCCTTTCTCTAGAGGTGAAAAGCATTTCTTATAATGGGTCTTTTGGACTGATTTGATTAAAAGAGTTAAATCATTTGTAATTGATAATCCTTACAATACTGCTATTACTGTGAATAGTGTTCCTGATTTGATCCAGTTAATCTATATCTTCCCAGTCTTTTCTGGAAGCATCCTGCTCAGGATTTCTTATAACACAACAGTATTCCATCACAATTATACACTACAACTTGTTCAGTCATTTGACCATCCTTTCACTTTTCCGATTGCTCTCACAAAAAGAGCCATTATAAATATTTTTGTAAAAGTAGGTTCTTTCCTCTTTTCTTTGATCTCTTTGGGATACAGACCTAGTAGTGATATTGCTGAGTCAAAAAGACATGCAGAGGTTTATTCCCCTTTGGGCATAGTTCCAAAGTACTCTCCAGGATGGTTGGACTAGTTCACAACCCCACCAACAGTTCATTAATGCCCCAATTTTCCCACATTCCCTCCAAAATTTGTCATTTTCCTTTTCTGTCACGTTAGCCTGTCTGATAGATATAAGCTGGTCAAATCCAGTGTTCTACTCCTTGCACTGTGTTCTCTCCATGGTCAGTTTCAGGGATTTATAATACACATAGATTTGGTTCTCAGCACCTAGTAGATTATTCTGACCCATTATCTGTTATCATGGAATGAACCCTATAAAAATTCTCATGAGGATTGGAGATGCAGGCAACCAACTCAGAAATCCTAAAGAAGAGGGGGTCTACTTGATGTTCTTCTCACAAAATGCTCCAAAACCCAACTCTGTGCTTAGACAAGTGTCCCTCATGCCTGGAATGCTTTATCTTCAACAACTCCTAAATTTCCTGGCTAAGATTCAATTCAAATCCCACACTCTGCAGCAGCTCTTCCTCATTCTCTCTGCCCAGTTCCCTCTGCTCTAAAATTATCTTCCATCTGCCCTGTGTTTATCTTGTCTACATACAATTTTCTGTGCATGATCTCCATCATTAGAATACAGGCTCCTTGAAAGCAGGGACTGAGTTTTTACTTTGTTTTGTATCTCTCATGTTCAGCACAGTGCTTGACACATAGTAATTGATGAATAAATACTAGGTGACTGACTGAAATGTGTGTTTAGTAAACAAGGAATATTTATAGAGTGCTATCAGAAACCTTTAAGGCTCCATAAAACATTGTGCTATCATTCATTATTCATTTTAGCTAGTAAGAATTTATCTCTGGATGAATAAGTTACTCGTTTTTTTGAGATTAAATTACTTTTATGACTTTGGTCTTTGTGGAGAACGTATAAAAGACGATGGAGGGCAGACTCACTAGAGTTTCTGCCAGTCATCTTTTTTTTTTTCTCCACAGGTATAAATTTCATTAGATTCTGCTTTATAAGAACATCTCTAGATCTGTCTGCTTTTCAATAAAACCGCGAGTGAGATAACTGGTCTTTTTGAAATGTTTGCTTTGGAGGTTGGAGTAGGGAATAGTGTTAGAACTTTTAACTAATCCTGTGTACTTGATCACTTCCAACCAGTGACTTCTGGGATCTAGGAAGAATATAGCCAAAGAATCCCATTAACATACTGCTAGTAGAGCAACAATCACCTGTCAAAAAACCTCAGTCCTTAAATTTACTGAAGTCATCACCTCTGGGCCTTCTGAAGATGAGACTGTGTTTCATTTGCAAAATCCAAGGCAAGACTGGGGTTCAGGTAAGACTCATGTTAAGAATCTGTCAGGATCTTAGACATAAAATAAAACTGCTTCTACAGATGCTTATTAACTAATGAAATCTAAGGATTGGGGTTTTTGTTGTTGTTGTTTGGTTTTTTAACATTCAATTTATGAAGTTAGAAACTGGGCCATTCTCATTTGTTTGTAAGACGTTGATTGCAGACAGTTAATCACTGGGGTAAATGGAAAAAATCATTTCTGTTCATTTGCAAATGGAAATCAAATGAGGTTGAGGTTAAATGCATCAGCATTTTCACTTCCAAGTGAAAGGTTTTCAGAAAGACAACTGCCCTTGGCCAGCTTGGAGTGCACATGTCCATCCATTTGAATCTGGCGTTTAGATTGTCCCATTTATTTTGGTAAAGCTAAAGACATTTTCATACTCCCGTGATTCTTTCCTGGCCCACGAGACAGGAATATTTGGTTTGGAGGGTCTGAAGCATTTTTCAGATGCTGTGGATTCATGTGCGGAGACAAACAGACATTTCCCTCTCTTTATTACTGTGTGCAAACTGCAGAGATCACCTCACTTACTGAGCCTTGAGCAAATTATGCTGAAATCCTTCCAAGAGTTGAAATGATATGTTTATAAATTCTCCTTTTTGAACTGTTGGCCCCAGAAAAGTTTGTTATAATAAAACATTTCAGTGTTTGTCTTTTTTTTTTTTTTTTTTTTTTTTTTTTTTTTAAATTGGAAATGTCTTCTATTTACCAAGGAAGGAGAATAGCAGCAGTTAGTAATGCAGAATCTATATGCTGGGTTTTATGTCGCCAGAACAAGTATGCATCAAATCCTGGAGTAACAGCCCCTTGTCTTAGAAGTGTAATCAATTTCTCTTAGTGCTATTGGATTCATTACGGTGATTTATGGTTATTTTAATGTACACAGCCTTCTTAAACAACTTAGAGTTGATTGTTCTGGAACTAGACTCCAGGCCAGGCTAACGCTCTGGAGGGTTGCCATTGTTCAAGTAAAGTTACTGGTGTCCCTGAGGAGGTAAACAACCTTGGATCCAAGGTTTGGGGTTATTCCACCAAGGGACAATCATTGAATTCATTGCAATGCATTATTGCAATTCATTGCATTGAATTAAATTGGAAGCATCTTATAATGTGGAGGTAGGACAGCTGTAATAAGTCTCCAATGATTCCCAGAACAGAACAACTGTGTATAGATCATCAAAGAAGTAATTTTGTACTTTATCTGTCCTAGGCTATCTTTACAAATCTTAGAGGAGAGGGATCTCTTTTGGAAAAGAATAAAGTATCTAGAATTGAGAATTCTGAATTCAATAATTTTCTTCCATGATGCTTCCCACAGTGCCCGCAAAAAGGCTTAGTGAAAGCACACAATAAGCAGATATGTCATTATTTACTGATAACCAACCTAGATAAGTTGCCTCCTCAAATTTTTTCTCTCAATAGCAAGATGGTGACATTCTTACACTTAAATATCTGGATAACTGCATCAACGCTCTAGTAATTTGGTCTATGAAAATAGACTAAATGAGGAAGTATGATAATCATAATCATAATAGCAACTCAAATTTTCATGATATATTCTAAGCTACAAAGCATTCTTTATACCAGGTTTGAAAGGCACATCTTTAGCATCATTTTAGGCAGTAAAAAATGAAAAGTCAGGGAATTTAAGTGATTTGCTCAGGGTCACAGAACTAACAAGTGTAAGACTAGGTTTTTGAACTGAGGTCTATTGCCTCCAATGCTATTTCCACAATACTATAAAGCTTTTCAATTTCATGGAGTCCCCACTTCAGCACCTTGAGCTGAGTTAAGAAATATGATCAGTGAATGGAAGGAAATATTCAGAGAGGCTTGTAAGAGTGTTGAGCTTTTAGATTCTTTAGATAGCACCTTGAAGTAGTACCCATGTATTTTATACAAGATCACAAAGAGCCTTAGATGTGTTTTTGTTTGTTTGTTTTTGTTTTTTGAGAGAAAAGTGTTTAAGTAAAGGGAAGATAATTCCAAAAGGAATCCATTTGTTAAACATGTTTACTGACTACACCAAAAGCTATGAAAAATTGTGACTGCACATGTGGTTTCAATAAATGCACTGTGTCTGGAATATAATCTTCTTTCCAACCCCAGTTCTTGTCTTCAGAGAAACCGAGAGAAAGATTAGATATAGATACTCTCTCAAAAATCCTTAATTCCCAGTTGCTCAATATACCCACTGATTCCCATTACCTACTTTATTCATTCCCCCTCAGCTACACATAGAGATGATCATACCATTTCCCCACAATTGTTCTAGTATCATATTCAATAATTTTGAATTTCAAATTAGTTCAAATCAATCCTATCCTCAATACTTGAATCCCTTGCCCCATTTTCCTGTTACTGATCATACCTTACCGAGCCCCAATTTTAGAATACATCCATTATCTATAGTGTTCTGTCCTATTTATATGCTGCTGAACCAAATTGGAGAAAATCACAAAATCATCTCATATCACTCAGATATCTCCAACTATGTCCTCCTTCATCCCTCCTTCATGTCTCCTATGAGGAGTTGGCCCTTCTCTTTTCCACAGCAAAACCCCAGTACATGCATTTTATTTTTAACTTTTTTTTTCTGGTTATACAGATAGGAATCCTTAATCCCATCCCATTCCACCAACTTTCCTGGTTTCTCCTCTATAATAATAGGTGGCATAGTGGATAGTGAGCTGGACCTGGAGTCAAGAAGATCTGAATTCAAATCTGACCTCAGATAATTGCTAGCTGTTTGACCCTAGGCAAGTCCCTGAACCCTGATTGTCAGTGTTTTTATCTATGAACTAAACTGGAGAAGGAAATGGCAAGTCACTTCTGTCTCTTTGCCAAGAAAACCCTAAAAGTGGTCACAAAGAGTTAGACATGACTGAAAACGACTAAACAACATCAACCTACTATAATTCCCAGTTTCTCCTAATCTTTAACATCTCCCTATCAACTGGCTGCTTTCTTCCAGCCAACAAACATGTTTCCTTCATTCTTAAAAAACCCTCCCAAGATTCAGCCATTCCTTTTAGCAATCCTACTAATATCTCACCTCCTTTTTCATAGCATAACTATTTGAGAAAGTCATCCACATCCTCTGCATTTTACATTTCTAAACTCTCTGCAATCTAAAATTTCTGCAAACAATCTCATCATTCAACTAAAATTGCTCTCTCCTTCCTCTCTAGGTTTTCATGACTGTTCTCTCCTATCTTCCCATTCCTCGTTAGTCTGCTTGGATGGATTTTCATGTAAATCGTTTCCAATAATTTTGGCTATCCCACAAAGCTCCTGGGCCCTCTCTTTCTCTTTCACTCTTTTTTCTTTTTCTTCCTCTTCCTTCTTTTTCGTGTTCTTCTGCTTCTTCTTCACCTTCTTCTTCTTCTTCTTTCTTCTTTTCTCTCACACATACAGGGATTCATAATCTGGGATCCATAAAATAATAATTTAATATTAAACATTTTGACACTATTTTAATATAACTGATTTCCTTTATAATCATATGTATTTCACCTCATGCATTTAAAGATATTATTTGTAAAAGGGGTCCTTAGGTTTTCCTAGACTATGAAAGGGGTTTATGATATATTAACAGGTTAAGTACTTCTGCTCTATTTTGTCTTGATCATTCATCTCATCAGTTCCATAGGTTCAGTAATCATCTTTATGAAAATGATTCCCACATCTTTATATCCAAGTCTAACATCTCTCCTCAGCACCAATTGTTAGACATCTCAAACAGGACTGGATGTCCTATAGGCAAGATGGGACAATCCTGTAGACACATTAAACTTAACACAATGAAAAGAAACCTCATTATCTTTGCTCCTGTCCCCAGTCTCTTTTCTGAACTTTCCTATTACTATAGAGAGCAAGATGGGACAATCCTGTAGACACATTAAACTCAACACAATGAAAAGAAACCTCATTATCTTTGCTCCCATCCCCAGTCTCTTTTCTGAACTTTCCTATTACTGTAGAGAGCATCATCATCCTCTCAATCACCTAGCTGGGTACTAGCGTTATCTGTAACTTCTCTCTCACATCCACTCCACATTTCCAATCTGTTAGCAAGGCCTGCTAATTTTACCATCACAACATTTCTTATATATCTCTTTTCTCCACTCAAACAACCACCAATCTACTTCAGGCCCTCATTACTACTTACCTGGACTGTTACAGCAACATTCCAATTGGTCCTTTTGCCTAAAGTCTTTCTGTACTTTCAGAAAACAGATGTCATTCTCTCTCACTCCTTCAATAAACTCTCACCAATATCATCAGGAACAAATCTAAAATGCTCTGGCATTTAAAACTCTTACAAACTGGTTCCTTCCTAACTCTTCAATCTCCTTATATGTCACTCAGTCTACTCCAAATATTCTCCTATCCAGTGAGATTGGTTGTTTCTCCCACATGAGATGGGAGAACTATGGCTTTTCATCGACTACCTCCTATGCCTGCCATGACTTTCCTCTTTATTTCTCCGTTCCTCCAAGCCTATTTTCCCTGGCATCCTTGAAGACTGCTCAATCCCTACCTTTTTTTTTTATAGACTCCAGTCTCATTGTATCTCCTCTATCAACATTATTGTTTTCTCTCTGAGATGAATTACCATTTATATTGTATATTTCTTGTATATACAATTTTTTGAATGTTTTCTTTTGCCATTTAAATAATAGCTCCTTGAGGATAAGGACCATATGTTTGCTTTTCTTTGTATACCTAATGTTTAGCACAATTTCTGGCACATTTTTGTTGTTCGGTTTTTTCTCAGTTGTGTCCGATTCTTCATGCTCCCATTTGGGATTTTCTTGGCAGAGATGCTGGAGTGATTTGCCATTTCCTTCTCCAGTTCATTTTGCAAACGAGGAAACTGAGGTAAACAGAGTTAAGTGACTTAACCAGGATCAGAGAGTTAGTATATGTCTGAGGGCTAAATTTGAACTCAAGAAATCTTTGATTCGCATTAAGCCACTTAGCTGCCCCCATCCTGGCACATAGTAAGACCAGTAAGTAATTCATCTCAGAACCAGGAAAACCTAGATTCAAGTCCCATATGTGACATAGGACTGTTCTAAGACTCTGGAAAAGTCATTTAAGCTCTCAATAATCTAGGAAAACTTTTAAGACTAAATTACAGAGAAGGTGCCTCCTTGAAGGGAGTTCTATATCAGCGAAATTATGTATTTGGTTCTTATCCCTTATATAGTACCTTCTAAGTTTGCCAGGTGGTGAAGATACAAAGAAAAATAAAACATTTAAAAAAAAAAGAAAAAGAAAACATTATTGTTTCCCTCAGTAAACTTACAATACAGTAGAAAAGAAAAGATAATAACTTTTTACTTTATTGCAGTGAATTAGTGATCAAAAGAGCATAGGCTCATCAAACAAATGCTTTCACTTTTAGACAGCTCTAATTGCTTTATTTTTCAAAAAAAAGTTTTATTGACACTTTTGGTTTTTGCTTCATCATCATTTCTGTATATACCACCTCTCCTCAATGGAATATCACTTAGAACAAGACAAATATTTAAGTAAAAATAACCCAAATCATGACTGAGTCTGACAGTATATACAATATTCTACCCTTATGTTTGCCCATATTTTCTGTCCTCTGGAATCATTACTGGGTTTTTTAAATTACTTATGGTTAAGCTTTCTTTACAGTGGTATTTTAATTTGCATATTTATACTCATAATATCTTTCTTCTGGTTCTGCTCATCTCACTCTATAACAGTTCACACAATCTTACCAAACTTTTGATTTCCTATTAGTCATCATTTCTTACTGCAACACAAAATTCCGTTATATTCATATGCCAAAGTTGTTGTCAATTCCTTTTAAAATAAATAAATCAATCCCTGTTTAAAAAATTTTCCATTAAATTAGAATGATCTGTTCTTTATAAAGCTATGTCACTTTTTAGTTGTCACCATTTCCCTTTCAAAATGAACATAAACTATTCTTTTAATAATGTGTTCCAGAATTTTGCCAGAAATAGAAGTCAAGCTCACCATGGTTTACAGATTTCACCCTCTTCCCAGTTTTAAAAATCCTAGCAACTATTTGTCCTTCTTCTGTCCTGTAGTACCTTTCCCATCTCCCAAGATCTCTCTCCTGACAACAGTTTGGCAATCATACCTGTCAGTTCTTTCAAAAGCCTAGAATGTGGTTCATATAGAAGTAGTCACTTAAACTTACTGAGGGTCTGCCTGGCTTCCATTCCATTTACCCATTTTAGTTCTATCCTTCCCAGAACAATGATCATTCTCCTTAGAAGAGAAAAGAGAAGCAAATGAAGAGCTGAATTAATTACTTCTCATTGTCACTTGCTAGCATCATCTCATCCACTCCAACAGTATTCCCAGCTTTCCCTTATTTTCCCACAACAAAACTTAAAAAAAAAAATCTTCTTTGTAATCCTGAGCATGTATTTTCAGCCTCAACAAATCTTAACCTTCTTATCCTATTCCAGAGAACCTTGTTACTCTTCTTGTATTCTTTTTCTACTGATGCCCTTCTATGCCAATTCTTAACTTGGGGTCAATAAATTTAAGATTTGTTGTGTTTGTTTTTTTGTTTAATACTGTGATAACTTTAATTCTTTTTTCCTCAATAGTATTTCATTTTTTCCAAATACATGTAAAGATAGTCTTCAACATTCATTTTAAAGACTTTGTGTTCCAAAATTTTCTCCCTCTCTTCTTTACTCCCCCACCCCCAACATCAAGCAATCTGGTATAATGTAAATATGTGCAATGCTTTTAAACATATTTCCATATATGTCATGTTGTCCAAGAAAAATCAAATAAAAAGGGAAAAAACATGAGAAAGGAAAAAAACCAAATAAACAAAAAGCAAATACTATGATTTGGTCTATAGTCAGTCTTTATAGTTCTGTCTCTGGATGCGAATGGTATTTTCCATCTCAAGTCTATTAGAATTGCCTTGAAGTGTGATAACTGTAATTTCAACATAATTAGTTTCCTGTGTAATCTTATATACTTTATTTTGTACATTTAAAAACATTAGTCTGAGAAGGGGTCTCTAAGACTTACCAGAATACCAAAGGGGTTTTTGTAAGAGTTTGTTGGTAAATGTTTAACAACTGATTCAATGAAAAAAAAATGCATAACACACTTTTAAGTTCAATCTGCATTATTAATGTTCTCTCCATCATTTTTTAAGTCTGGACAATCAACAAAATAATAAATCAAGCCCTGATTTCAAAGGTATAAATGCTTACAATCAAAATTTAACAATTGATCCTCCCTACCTGGGACAAGTTATCTCTAACATACTCTGGATCCATGCCACAAAAAAGGTTCTGAACTCTTGTTCTTTACACATCTTTTAAATTTGGCTGATGAGTTCCCATGTGCCATTTTTCTTGTCAAACAATTTTCTTTGGATAACTCATGATATCATTTCTGAGAACTTTTTCCCTCTTGGACCGATTTCTCCCTTGAATAATAATCTTAAGTCACAAGATACAATCTTTCCTTCTTTTAACTCTCTGAAATCCATTGGCCATACATCTCTTTTACACGTACTCAAATAACTTTAATACCAGATAGTATAAGAAAATGCAATGAGAATGGTACAAAGTTCCCTGGGAATTCTGCAGATGGAGGCTCAGAGGAGAGGTGTTCTCTTCTAGATAGGGAGGAGGTTAATGGATAGGGAGAAGGAGTGCCGGGGGTAACAATAAGAGGCAAGGAAGGGAAACAGGGAAAATGGAACTTCACACTGATTGAGACAGTCTGTCTGTAAATTGTACCTCCATAAGGAGAGTCTTCTTGTACTTAGGGGTACCCCATCCCACATAGTCTTCAAATCCCAATTCAGGACAGACCCCAACTCTTCTCTCAACAAACCTCGGAATTTTCAGTAAGCTGATCAAGATGGCTCCAGAATTGGAGGTCACTCAGCTAAAAAGTGAAGAAAAATAAAGGAGCCAGATGTTCTTTGTGCATATTTAACTCCTCTGAGAATAAGTTAGGAACCTTTGAAAGCTTCATTCATTCTCTCAGACCACTAGGGGACCATTTAGCAAATTACCATTTAGTGAATTAATTACCTTAGTGGATTGCAAGAGTTAATTGAGCCTAACATTTCTAGAGAGTTGTTTGTATTCAGAGAGAAATCTTGCTCGTTAATTATTATCCTTAATTAATAATGTCACTCTTTATAGAGAAGGCATTTTGTAGATTACCAGAAATAGAAGCAATGTCAAAGAGCATCTGGTCCAGTACCTTCATTTTACAGAGGAAGAAACTGAGACTTGGAGAAGTTAAGTCATTTGCACAAGATCACATGACTTGCAAACCAAATCTCTACCTCTTCAGCTCTTTCCTGTGTACCGCACCAGCTCTCCATCTTTAAAGGTCCATGGGCTATAGACCTAAAGCCAGAAGACACCTGAGAGGCTTCTAGTCCAGATCCCTCACTTTACAGATGAGAAAAATGAGGCTGTGTCTTTGACCATACTTGCCCTTGGTCATAGAAATACTACCAAAGGTAAGACTTAAACTGAGGTCTTCTGATTCCAGAGTTAAGAGCATATACTTTGAGTTATTTCCAATAGAATATAGTCTATTTAAAGACAGGAACTATTCCATTTTTGTCTTTGTACCTCCAGGACTTAGCATAGTGCCTGACACATAGTAGGTGCTTAATCAATACTTACTAGATGACTGATTGCTTTCTTTAGGAATAAGAATCACATGGGCAGAATTATGGGGTTGGAAGATCCTACTCAAACCTGAGAAAAAACTCCCATGGCAGCATACCCAGCATTTAGGCATATAGCTTTTGCTTGAACTCAAAATGGAGGAGCCACTTTCCATGGTTATCTACTTTTTATTTTTTAAAAAAGCTTTTTTATTTTCAAAATATATGCTTGCATAATTTTTCAACATTGACCCTTGCATAGCTTTGTGTTTCAGATTTTCCCTTTCTTTCCTCCCCACTCCCTCCCCTATCCAATATATGTTATACATGTTAAAATATATGTTAAATCCAATATGTGTAAACATATTTATATAATTCTCTTGTTGCACAAGAAAAATCAGATCAAAAAGGAAAGAAAATGAGTATGAAAACAAAATGCAAGCAAACAACATCAAAAAGAATGAGAATATTATGTTATGGTTATCTCCTTTTTAAAAATAGCATTTTATTTTTCTAATTACCTGTAAAGATAGTTTTCTACATTCATTTTTGTAAGATTTTGAGTTCCAAATATTTTTCTCCCTCCCTCTTTTATCTCCCCCCTCTCCAAGACTGGCTATCTACTTTTACACAGAAGCAATGGTTGGAAAGTTTTTTTCTGACATCAAGTCTAAATTTGTTCATTTCTAACTTCTACCTAAATCTCTTCATTTTAATCCCTGGAGTTAAACAGAAAAACAAAGTTTAATCTTTCATTATCTTCCAGATTTTGGAGGACAGCTCCTGCATCTAGTCTAAGGCTAGAAGTTGTTATTCCATCTGTCTGTACTTGCTCTTTCAACCTCACTGCTCCATAACTTGTGTCCAAGAGCACTTGTAAGACAGCAAGAAAGGTCATGGTCCTGGAAAAGAGAGAAGCTAATTAGTCTTCTCAGAAATAGAAACCAGGACCCCATTGACCTCATTAGAGTAGAAGTTTAACAAATTAAACTAATTAGACTCAGATGACTTTGGAAAACTTAAGAGTATGATGTTATGCTCAATGGTATGGCATTTCAATTAACTCCAACCACTGGATACTGAGATTTATTCATGATGGTTATTCACACTGGGGGCCATGCCTACAATTTACCCAAATCTACTAGCATCCTTTTGTGGTTGGGGAAATAATTCTATCCCTCTATCCATACTTCCCTTCAATGGCATAAAGCTGAAGGTCATGATTTAATATTATTCTGTGAGTTAGAAATCTAAGACAAAACAGTTTTGTATTTGGATGTCAACTCCCAGTTGAGAGTTCTCTCACCACCACCACCCTTAACTTTTTTTTTTTTTTAATTAAAGCTTTTTATTTTAAAAACATAGGCATGGATAATTTTTCAACATTAACTCTTGCAAGACCTTGTGTCCCAATTTCCCCCCTTCTCCTACCTCCTCCCCTAGATAGCAAGTACCAATATATGTAAAGCATAGTAGAAATATATGTTAAATCCAGTATATGCATACATATTTATACAATTATCTTGCTGCACAAGAAAAATCAACTCAAACAGGAAAAAATGAGAAAGAAAATAAAATGCAAGTGAATAACAACAAAAAGAGTAAAAATGCTATGTTGTGAACCACACTCAGTTCTCACAGTCCTTTCTCTGGGTGTAGATGGGTCTCAGTCATAAGATCATTGGAACTCACCCTTAACTTTTAAATAACTTGGCTGGTGGTTTTTTTTTTGTTTTTGTTTTTTTATTACCTTGACCAATCAGGATAGTCAAAAATAAAAGGGAGGGAAGGGAATAAGTATTAATTAAACACCTACTATGTTCCAGTAACTGTATTAAGCATTTTACAAAAATAGTTTCTTTTAATCCTCACAATTCAAATTTTCCTGACTCCAAGCCTAATATCCTATCCTTTATGCCACTTAGCTGTTTCTAAACTACATTAACAATAATTTCCTGAAGGAATAAAGGGAAAGGAACAAGCATTTATTAACCACCTGCCCTGTGCAGTGTGCTAAGAACTTTACAGATATTATCTCTTTTTATAAATAGGTTAAATAGATTTATGGCAATAATGCCACAGATTTCTCAGGGAAATCTTCCATTCTTGCTTTCTATTAAAGATACTATACAGACTAATTCAACAGCCCATTTTCCCAAACTTCAGCAGTGTAGACAAAGCTTCTGTTATGGGAAATGTTACTTTTATTTTTTAAATGGTTGATTTATACTTCCAAATCTAACATATTTCAAAACCTCCTCCACAAAGTTTCCCCCATCCCCTCAGGTATACCTATACTGATCTTTTCCCTTCTTCTGAACTCCAGTAACACTGACAATCTAGCTTCAAGTATTGGTCCCTATGCTATATCAAAAGATTTAGGGGTCGGTATGCAGGACATAGGGTGGACCCCTGTGAAAAGTTTCTGGAGAACCCAGAGAGTTGAATAGAATGAAAAATTCTGGAAATTTGCAATCTGTCCCATTGGAGGTGGGGAAGACCCACGTCAGTGGGATATATATGTACTGAACTACTGAAGTACAGATACAATCATGCTTTGTTGCTGTCACTCTTTCATGTCTTTTAGACTGTAAAATACTGGACCTGGAATCAGGAAGACCTGAGTTCAAATAGGGTCTCAGACAGTTACTAGCTGTATGCAAGTTACTTAACTGCTGTCTACCTCAGTTCCATCATCTGTAAAATGGAAACAGTAATAATAGCACTTACCTTCAGGGTTTTTTTGGTAATATTTATAGAGTATTTTGTAAACTGTAAAGTGAAATAGCAACACTAGTTATTGTTATTAAAATATAGTATTTTGATTCAGGAAAAAGTTTTAGATCATCTAAAGTGTTGAACAATTTTCCAAATGTAATCTAATAAACCATCTTTCTCCTACTCAATTCTCAGCCCAATCCATTATCTATCTGCAATATCTATCCAAAGTATATGCCATTCTCCTCTCTCTTCTCACAGGAACCTCGGACTCCTTCCCGGGGTCCCCCAGCACTGATAGGTAAGTTTTTGCCTTATTATACTTCCTCATCATTTCCTAAGCATCATGCCATAAGGGAAATACCTTGCCCTCCCTTTTCAGCAATTCTTTTCAGTGGTCTTCAAAGTGTAGTCCAAAGAATTGTTGGGGTCTCTGAAACCTTTTCAGAGGGTCTACAAATTCAAAATTATTTTTTATTTCTAATATAGTAAATAGCTATAAATATAACCCATGTGAACAAAAACTCTTTGAACAGATCCTTGATACTTTTTAACAACATGAAGATACTGAGAACAAAAGTTTGAGAACCATTGCGTTTAAATGATATCTTCCTTCATTAGAATGTGGACTACCTTAGGAGAGGGATTATCTTGCTGAATTGTATTTTTATTCTCAGTATAGTGTCTGACACATTGTAAAACTTCAGTAAATGAATTGTCTACTTATCTTTCTTTCCTTCCTTTTTTCTCTTTTCTTTCCTTTCTTCTTTCCTTCTTCCCTCTCTCCCTTGCTTGCCCCTTCTCTTTTTTCTTTTCCTTTTTCTTTCTCTCTTCCTTTCTTTTTCTATCTCTTTCTTCTTTTTGTTCTTTCTTACCTTCTTTCTATCTTTCTTCTGACTTTATTCCTGTTTTTCTTTTCTTTCTTTCCATCTTTCTTTATTAGTCTTTCTTTCCTTCCTTCCTTCCTTCCTTCCTTCCTTCCTTCCTTCCTTCCTTCCTTCTTTCTTTCCTTCCTTCCTTTCTTCCATCCTTCCATCTCTCTCCCCTTACTTATTGACCAGTACTGTGGGCTTGACAATAGACTTTTCTTATGGGTGGCTTTTCTTATGTATATCAGGTATAACTTTTAATGTTGTGGGACAAGCATTCTATCCAATATTTAATTATATGCTAGAAAAACAATGTGAGGAAAGTATATTGTACTTGGGTCAGAAAGCCTGGGTTGGAGGGTGGGCTCTGAACTTCACTATATGATCTTGATCAGGTCACAATCTCTTTGAACCTCAGTTTCCTCCTCTGTTAAAAAAAAAGAAATCATAATATCTGCTCTCTCTACATTACAGAGTCATTGTTAGGTAAGCCTTCAGTAAAATGATATATAAATGGGGGCTAATATCATGCGAGCAGTCTTTTTCTCTAATTGTTTCTCTTGGAATGGCAGCTATTCTCAATTCGTCTTTAGACCTGTTTTCTCATTTATATTTAAACATAAATATTTTTGCACCACAATCCTGCCCTTTCTCTGAGACATTTGAGTCCTCACTTGGCAAGGAAGAGATGGGTGAGGGGAAACTCAGTACAAACCTGATGTTGAAACTGCCCATAAAAATTGGATAAATAAAGATGGTACAGAAGCAGCTAAGGGGAGTGTAGAAAATCTAGAGGCTCAAGGTCCTCTAGAAAGTGGGCTACAAGAAACAAGTGGATTTCAAATTCACTAATATGGTACACTAACAGAATGCAAAGCATTGGTTCTGAGGCCTGTTAGTAAGCACATAGAACAATTCAATTCATCAAACATTTATTAAGTACCTAATATATAGAGAGTCATCTGAGGGTTGGCAGTTGGGGAATGAATTTTGAGCTTAAAAAGATGGTCCCAGATCTCATGGAGCTATAAGCTAATATCACTGCAGATAATTATAATAAATTATATATATATATATATATATATATATATACATAATATAGATAGATAGATATAGATATGAATTTAGAGGTGGATAAAGCTAGAACTAAAGATAGAATAAGACCTGGTTCTGTGATTTTCCCGGTATAAGGAAATTATTTCTTCCAATGAATTTCTGCACCTTCTTCATAACTTACATTCTTATAGACCGACCAATGGAATCAGATGAGAAATACAAAAAAAAAAAATTGATATAGATACACACTCATACATAGATATGTATATGTCTATAGACATCTGTATAAAACCCCTTTGTATTATATATTTGATTAAATATTATTTCTTTATAATTAGACCAAGAATAGGTAATTACAAGATGGCAGGAAGGATTAGGAGTATAGTCTATGGCTATAGAAGGAAATTCAGTTCAGCTCAACAAATATTTATTGAGTATCTATACATGTAAGAGATTGTACTATGCACTAGCAATATAAAGACAAAAGTGGAACATTTTAAAAATGAGCTGGCAAAGGAAATAAGAAACCACCCCAGTATCATTGCCAAAAGAATCCCAAATGAGGCCATGAAGAGTTGGGCATGAAAGCTACTGAACATCAGCAAGAGATATGGTGGAAATGCTTTCACTGCCTCTGAAGTCAGAGGACCTAGATTTAAATCCTGCCTCTGATGCCTACTATCCAAGTGTCTTTAAGAATCAACCAGCCAATCAACAAGTATTTATTAAGAGCTTACTGTATGTCAGATACCAGCAATAACCTTGTGGATGAAGCATTACCATCATGGAGAATCCCATAGGAAGAAGGACAATGGGCTAGATGACCCTCAAGGTATATTCCAATTTATAGATTCAACCATATATAAATATGAAACTAAATAGTGTGAAATTATTATGGCCTCAATAAAACAATATGGGAGGGAACCACTTCCCTTCAAAAAGAATAAGGACTTTGAGTATGGAATACCACTGATAATGTTAGATTTTTTTTTAATGGGTTCTACAGAATTTTTTTTTTGTCTTTTTTATTCTTTTTTTATGAAAATAGCTCTCTGGGAGGAGGAGATAAATACTGGAAAATATAGGGGACAAGATATCAATAAAATGTCTTCTAATATGAAAATGCTTATCTCTATGATCATTGTTATTACTTGTCTCTTCCTTTTTCAGCAGAAATCATGATTTACAAAGAAACATGTCAAGATAAAGCATAGAAATAATTTTTTAAACAACAAATAAGCTAGAATTTATACATCTAAAGATGGACATTTCAAAGTAGGCCCTACAGTTCAGAGAGAAACTATACACTTAATCCAAAGATACTACTATGGTGAATAATCTTGGCTCACCATCTCAGAATCTGATGTGCTACATCACCCCCTTATAGTTCTAGGACTACCCCTGAGGGTATTGGGTATCTCTCCCCTAATGCTTTTGTTCAAATCCCTATTTTGAATGTCTTCTTCCCACAGTGAACCTCCACTGACTTTCATTTAATTTTTATTCACTTCCATTTAAACAATTAGTTAACTTACATTAACCAAAAGCCTCATTTATTACAAAAAGATATTTGCTGCCAAGATATGGCAAGAACCTAGGTATAAATGGTTCTCCTTAATTCCTCAGAGCCATATTCTCCTCAGTCTCTGGAAAGAGTAGACTTAGGCTTAAGAGATTGACATAGCTTTAACTCCATATTTACATATGGCAAAAGTTTGATTTCCACCAACCCTACAGGAAGGATCATTTCATTCATGTCCATCTTGGTTTGTCATTCATGGGCCAGTGGAATATTTCCATTACTTCTGTGGATGTTCAAGAAATACTCACGGTGCATACAAACATCATAGACTTCAGAGATCATCTAAGTCTAACCTGTCCTTGTTTTCAGAGCCAGAAAGATGCTAAATGATTCTCAGGGTTACAAAGTTGGTGCATTGAGAATTCAGGGCCAGACTGCTTCCCAACGCAGATCTGAGAGGAAGAGATGGGTGGGAAAAGCAGACATTAATTGTGTGGCTTATTCAGCCAGTATTGGGTTTATCCTGCCCTACCCAGAAGTTGAACACAAGCTGCATCCTTTGTCTCTACTTTCTATTTGTGATTGGACACCTTTGTTAGGCCCAGGCCCACTGCAATGCACATCTCAGCTCTGGCTGACAGATATTAATCAACAGAATGCAGTGATAAACAGCTCCACCTGACATGTCATCAGTTTTAATACCACTAGTTTATGGCTCTCAATAAGTGCTGTTTTTCTTTTCACCATCCAAGCTAGAGTGAGGTCAAATTTCCTAAGAAGGGAGGAAAAAGCCCCATGACTGTGAGAGAGACAGTTTGGGCAAGGCTGTTCTTAAAGATAAACAGCATCTGCCAGCAAAGCCTTGACAACACCTTGAATCGTGGGGTAGACATGGGTATGGCCTGTTTGCAGATATCCTGGCTTCTGGAAGTTGATCCCTTTCTGTCATTTGTATTTTGATGTAACCTAAACCCAGCTTAATTTTTTTAAATCTAAAAATGTTTGACAGTATTCAATTTTTTTTTTTTTTGGCAATTTTTTTTTTTTTAAATTTAATAGCCTTTTATTTACAGGATATATACATGGGTAACTTTACAGCATTAACAATTGCCAAACCTCTTGTTCCAATTTTTCACCCTCTTACCCCCCCCACCCCCTCCCCTAAATGGCAGGATGACCAGTAGATGTTAAATATATTAAAATATAACTTAGATACACAATAAGTATACATGACCAAAACATTATTTTGCTGTACAAAAAGAATCAGACTCTGAATTATTGTACAATTAGCTTGTGAAGGAAATCAAAAATGCAGGTGTGCATAAATATAGGGATTGGGAATTCAATGTAATGGTTTTTAGTCATCTCCCAGAGTTCTTTTTCTGGGTATAGCTAGTGTTTGACAGTATTCTAATGGAAAATACAAGAGGAAATAAATAGGAAACTTTCAGAAAAAAAATCTGAGTAAGTGTTTAAGTAATTTATTTTTAATTATTTTGGGAGCCTAGAAAAACATGTAATTTTATGGCTCACTATGATTAAACTAGAGGAAAGATAAAAAAAATCCTAAATTTTAAACATGGGATGCACAATGCATTTTCACATGATTGAACTCAGTCTGACTTACCTGCTCACTTTTAAAAGAAAGGGTGGCTCTGAAAGAGACATTGTATATGAAGCTAGCTTTGGGTTCTCATGCCTCCCAGAGACAGCTTGGTGGTATAGAGGATGCAATAAAGATAACCTCAATCAATAAGCAATCAATAAACACTGATTAAATTAAATTAAATAAATTAAGTAAAGGTGGGTGCTGTGCTATTCACTGGAGTTCAAATCCAGTTTTAGACACTTATTACTGGTAAGCGACCTTGAGAGTGTCACTTAAGCGCTGCCTGCCTCAGTTTCCTTAACTGTAAAACGGAGATTATAACAGTACCTACCTCCCAGGACTGTTGTACATAACAAATGAGATATCTGTAAAGCACTTAGCACAATACCTATCTATATAATATAGAATAATAAATATAATATAATTTAAAATATAAGATATTTTATATAAAATTAGATATAAATTAAATAACAAAAATATAATAGCATATCATAAATATATGTAATATGATTTATATGATAAATATGATAACAAATTTTCCTTCCTTTCTTCCTGCCTCTTAGTTTTTAATCTTCTTTACTGTATCTCCATCCACATCTTCTCCATGAAGGATGATCCTTGACCTTGTTCTCTCTCTACATATACTTCCTTGGAAATCTCATTTATTTCTGAGGTTTCAATTATCATCTCATTGGATCACAGGACCATAGATTTTGAGCTGAAAAGAGACTTAGAGTCCATCTAGTCCAAAGACTCATTTTAAGGATGAGGACTCTGAGGCTCTAAGAAGTAATCATGGCCCCAAATCAAACTTGACAAATGACAAGGGCAGGATTTGAGCCTTGATACTCTGCCTCCAGGGATTTTTACACTATACCATGAGTTCTTTGCCTGTGCAGATGGCTTCTAAATCAATGGAGTCAGCCCTCAACTCTACACTAAACTCTAATTCTGCAATGGAAACGGTTTCTTGATGAACTCAAACACCAGCATGCCTCTCTTAGCGCTAGTCTCCCATCCCAGGTCTATTACACACTTCCAGTTGGATGTAGGCATCTCAAAGAGCGAGGTGGTACCATGGATAGGGCACTGGGCAGAGTCAGAAAGACTCATCCTCCCAAGTTTAAATCCAGCCTCAGACACTTGCTAGCTGTGTGATCCTGCACAATCACTTAACCCTGTTTGCCTCAATTCCTCGTCTGTAAAATGAGCTGAAGAAGGAAATATCAAATCACTCCAGCATCTTTGCCAAGAAAACCTCAAATGGAGTCAAAAGAAATAGTCAAGAGATAGTTTCAGAGAACTGAAAATTTGTATCAACTGATGAAGAGTGAATTAAGCAGAACTAGGAGAACAACTTATATATAACAAAACTTTATTTATATTTGACAAAAAACTTTAAAAGATAAGAACTCTGGGCAGCACAATGACCAACCACAATTCCAGATTAGGAACCAGAATTACAACATCTCTCTCACCCCCATAGAGTTGTGATGAGCTCAAGATACAGAATAAGACACACATTTTTGGGCTTTGTTTTGCTAATTTATTATGAATATTATTATTATTATTTACCCACCATGCACACTTATTTACAAGGATTTTTGTTTTTCCAATAAGAGGCATGTGTGAAGGAAAGAATAATGCCTTTTAATTTTTATTAATTAAAAAAGTAAAAAAAATAAAAATAAAGTTCTCTATTATTTAGAGTCTTTTACTAGTTGACTTTGGTTTACCCTTCCAGGGTTGTTACACTTTACTCTCAAATTCCCAAAATGTCATGTCAAAATTCACTGGGCCAATCAACTGGCTTTTATGTCCCTCATACATGATATTTTACTGATGCTGAATGAAATGAGCAGAACCAGGAGAACATCAAATACAGTAACAGCAACATTGTATAATTATCAACTTGGATAGACTTTGTTCTTCTCAGCTATACAGTGATCTAAGAAAATTTCAAAAGACTCATGAGGGAAAATGCTATTCATACCCAAAGAAAGAATTCTAAATTCTGAATGCAGTGTGAAGCATACAATTTTCACTTTTTTTCGTTGTTTTTTTCTTTCTCATGGTTTTTCCTTTTTATTCTGATTCTTCTTTCACAACATGACTAATGTGGAAATATGTTTAATATGATGGCATATGTATGACCTATATTAGATTGCTTTCCTTCTTGAGGTGGGAGGTGAGAAAAAATAGAAATCAAAATCTTATAAAAGTAAATGTTGAAGACCAATAAATAAAATTTTAAAAATACATGGTGCTCTATTTTCTCTTTCTATGATTTTGCACAAGTAGACCTTCATTCCTGGAATGCACTTTTTCCTTTTCTTAGCCTCTTGTAGTCTATGATCTCTCTCAAGCTTCAGTTCATACCATCTATATGAGATCTTTCCTGATCCAGGTAGGAGTGCCTTCCATTATACCCAAAATATCTTTCATTTGTCATCTATGTATATATGCACACATATGTATGTGTGTGCATTTATTTTATATGCACTTAATATTATTGTTTACCAACAGAATATAAGCTCCTAAAAGGTGGGAACAGTTTCCTTTTTTTTCTTTCTATCCTCAGCACCTAGCATAGTACCTGACAAGTAGTTGATGCTTGTTCTTTGATGGACTGATGTTCAGAATAGAACTCATCATCTTCTCCACTAAGCCTGTCCCTTCCCTAACTTTCCTGTCTCAAAGAAGAATAAGTTGACTCTGGAGGTGATTGGTTCCTCATTCTTGGAAGTCATGTGATTTAGAGCAAGATGATACCTTAGAGTTCATTTAGTTCAATTCTTTTTAAATTTAATTTTAGGAAAATGATGAAATTGAGGGACAGAGAAGATAACTGACTTACTTGAAGTCACACAGGTAATAAGTAGTAGCATCAAAATATGTCCTCAGTTCCTCTGACTTCAAATCTAGGACTCTTTCCACTATACCATAGTGGTAGAGGGGAAGCTGGATAATATCTTTTAAAACTTAAATGTTATTTTATTTTCAAAAAGATTTACCTTTTCTTCTTCCCACCTCCCTACACACACACACACACACACACACACACACACACACACACGAAGAAAAACAAAGTTCTTGTTACAAACAAGTGTAGTCAAGCAAAATAAATTCCTGCATTGGCTATGGCCCCAAAAGAAATGTCTCAATCTATAGTCTCAGCTAATTGCCTATCAGGAGGTGGGTGGTATGATTCATCTTGAAGCCTCTGGAATTGTGGTTGGTCAGTGCACTGCTGTCCAAGTCTCTCACTGTCGGGCTGGATAACCACTTGATAGGAGATCAAGGAGATATCTTTTCTGTGACATCCCCAAGGAGTGATCATCCAGCTTCTGTTTAAACTCTCATTGCCATTCTAAATAGCTCTTTCCACTTTTAAACACTGAATTTTTTAGTACATTTCCTTTATATAAAACTCAACTCTCTCTCTCTGCAGCTTTCCTTTATTTATTTCTAGTTCTGTTCTCTAGGACCAAGTAAACCTTCCACAGCATGAAAGCTCCTCAGATGCTTGAAGACAGCAGTCATGTCCCTCCTAAAACATACTCTGCTCCATGCAAATTATATCCAATTGGTCCTCACATGGTAATATCTGCAATCTTATCACCATCTTGGTTTTTCTCCCTGGTCATGCTCCAATTGACAATGTCCTTCCTAAAATATGATACCTCAAACTGAACACAGTATTCCTAACAGGATTTGACCAGGCCAGGTTACAAGCCAATGACCTGCCTCATTCTGGATGTTATGTCTTTCAGTGTAGCCTTAGATCACATTAGCTTTCTTAGCTACCATGTTTTTCACTATTAATTCATATTACTTTGCATTCCACTAGGACCATCAAGTCTCTTTCATGTGAACTGCTGTTAATCTCTACAGTCCCTTACATCTTTGAGATTCTGTGACTCTGACATGGCCAGAATTAGGTTAAGTATAATAAAGGAAACAAGAGAAGTCCAACTACAAGTTGGGCTGTGACTGCACTAAGGAATTTGGGGGAAGGAGACTATACCACTGGGAAAACCCAGGCCCAGGTTAAAACAAAAACAAAAACAAAACCCAGTCTCCAGTTACTCACATTTTTAGATCATTCTTAACTTATTTCTGAAACTCCATTAGCACATAATTCCTGAATCAATTTCTGAGTAGAAACTAGTTGCTCTCCTTAAGGCACTTATCTCTGAGGCAGATAAGATGAATACATCTAAAGCTTTCAGTTGGATATACAGGGCAGTTTATGTCCAAGGGCCTCAGTAAATAGAGGTTTCACTTTCACCATTTCCACTGGCCTGACAAGTCAAGTCATTAAGTCAAATTGATTGGACTTGATTTCTTTTCCCACTGACAACTTAGCTATTTGAATAAATTTAACTTTTTTTTTTCTTACTGAATTGACCTTCCCATTCCATCCAGAAATAGGGGAGCTTAGACTCAACCTTCAGATGAGAAATACAGTTGGTGGAAATTCAGGTTTCAGTACTTATTAGTGTCTACTCGTTGCCTGAGGAAACAAACGTCAGTCTCATTGACCTAATTTAGAAAACTGGAAAGGCCAAAGATTCATACACATGACTCCATTAGGAAAGAAGACCGCGCTCACCACAACTGACTAATGGTTCATTTTGGGCCAGGAACCTGTCTCCAACAAAGAAATATATTATTCTATAATTTCCCTAAAATATTAAATGCAGTAAAACTGGAATTCTGATCAAAGAAAGAAACCGACTTAAACTCACTCTACTTTGGGGCCAACATGCTTGAAGGACTTTATAAGTTAAACCCCAGAAATCACAGCTCTTGACTTAGATGATGAGGGTTCAAATCCCTCCTCTGATGAACAAGAGCTATGTGACTTTGGGCCAATCACTTAATCTCTAGCCTCAGTTTCTTTAGGTATAAATTGAAGAGAGTAAACTAGATACCTTCTGGTTTCCCTTCTTTGCTCTTATGAGCCTGTGACTTAGAATTGATTCCCAGATATAAAATACCAGGACTGTTGCACGGTGAGATGAAAAATGAACTAGACTTAGGAAGGACTTTTGTTTGCACAGTGTCTGGCACATAGTAGGCACTTAATAAATGTTTATTGATTGATTGTATCCTGAATCTTATGTTAACCAGCTGTGCAAGTCACTTAATACTTCTGAGCCTTGGGGCAGCTAGTTGGTGCAACAGATAGAGCACCAGCCAGAGCACCATCCCTGAAGTCAGGAGGACCTGAGTTCAAATCTGACCTCAGATACTTAAAACTTCCTAGCTGTATGACACTGGGCAAGTCACTTAACCCCAATTGCCTCAGCCAAAAAAAAAAAAAATATACTTCTAAGCCTCAGTTTTTTCAGCTATATAAGAATAATAAAACACATTTCCAGCTTTCAGAAACAATAAAGAACTTTGCAAACTAACATAAGATTTATCTACTTTTTTCTATCATTAATCTATATGAACTCAATCATAATCAACTCAATCCTTTGCTATAGATCGCAACACACCCACCCAAGAACTTTCATCCCTTCTTACTCACATTGTTCTAATAGCTTCCTAACTAGTCTCCTTGTTTCCATCCTTTCCCCTCTAAATGATGCTTCTAATCCACAGTTGCCAAAATAATTTTCCTAATGCACAAGTCTGACTATATCACCCTCCTGCTAAAACAGTGGTTGCTTATTGCCAGTTGGTTAAAACACAAAGTCCCTGCCAAGCCATTTAGGGCTTTCTACCATCTAGCTCCATCTTTCTGCCATTTTTCACATGATTTCCCTACAATCATTCTGTGCTGTTGTGCTATTTGCTGTTCCCTTAAGTCTGTATGACCTTTCTTGCCTGTTTTGCACAGACCACATATCTAGAATGTATTTCCTCTTTACTTCCCTTTTTTTCAAATCTTTTTATTCCTTAAAGTCTTATATCTGAAATCTTTCCCGAACTCTGCAGCCTTAGCAGTCCATCCTAGAGTTCGTTACCCCATTATTCCCAAATTTGTATTATGCTGGCTTTTTTGTTGTTATTAAATTGTTTCAGTCATGTCTGACTCTTCATAACCCACTTTGGGATTTTCTTGACAAAGATATTGAAGTGGTGTGCTATTTCCTTCTCTAGTTCATTTTATAGATGAAGAACTGAAGCAAAAAGAGTTAAGTGACTTGCCCAGGGTTGCATAGCTACTAAGTGATTAAAGTCAAATTTGAACTCAGATTTTCCTAACTCTAAGTCTGGTACTCTACCTACTATAACACCTATCTACCCCTCTACTTACACTTACCCACACATGTTTTATTTTCCTTAATAGAATATATTCTCTTTGATGTCAAGGATTGTTTCATTTTTGTTCTCTACCTCTCCCTATCACCCAGAACAATATTTGTATGCAGAGAAGTATGAAAAGTGATTCATTGAAGACCCCTACTCAAATTCTAATCAGAATTAGTTAGTTCATTATGATTTTATAAGGATGATTGTTAGCAATTATTTTACTATATTCATCCAGTAATACGTATTTAATCAATAACCTAATAACAGGTTGTAAGAGTCAGCAGTGCAATAATCTATATTCCACATGTCACATAGGAATATAATTTCTAATAGAAGAGCCCTATAATAAGCCTTCAACTTACTGTAATGTTCTTGTTTACTAGTTATGGAGTTTACTTGTGTAACCACAAGAATGTTGACATGGGTATCGCCATCCTGTTTTGCACAAATTTCATGATCAAATAAAGCACCAGTTCTCATACACACATACACACACACACACACACACACACACACACTCCTACCCTATATCTCCTGGTACGTTCTTGACTAGCTCATACCATCTCCTCTTGCCCAACACAAGGAGGAACCTATCCATCTTGTGGCCACCTAGCCAGTAAAGAGATTCCCTGCTTCACCCAACCTGTTTCTTTGCTGACATACCAATGCATCATATATCAACCAAGGTACTTTGTATACCCCCTTTAGAATGTGCAAGTAATAAATGTGATTTTATAAAAAGTTTTATAAAAAATAAGGAGAAGGCATCTCAGGCTGAATAAGGTCTGGGGTCTACTTCATTGGAGGAGGCCAGGTTCCTTTAATAAAGTTACTTTGGCTCAGAACTCTGTTTCAGTTTCTCTTTTAGTAGTTCAGGATGATTTTTGTCCCTACAGAGGACTACGTTGTTGAAATGTCACTTGTCGAATGGCCAAATGAAAAATGAAATGAGACAGACTAAGAAAATCATTGTGAAACAGAGTAAAAAGAGGTAAAGCCCTTAGTCTGAGATTGTAAGATAAGTTTGCAAAGAATGTATAAATCAGTTTTCAAGAACTGAGATCAGAGGACTAATTCAGTCAAACTCTGGAGCTTGTGGTTATAATTATCGGGAAAAATCCTTGGCAGTAGTATCCCTGACAGCTACCTGACCCAACCTACCTTTGCTCCAAGCAGGGCCAAGGTGGGACCTGTCAGGATCACTAAGTGTCCTCTCCTGTCAGGATGACCTCTTAGTGAATGAGGGGGAAGATCACAGACTTCTGAGTCTTTCATGACTAGCATTAAGGAGCAAGACTTTGATATGGAGGTTCAAAGGGCCATCAGCTTATCCCCCAAATCTCATTAAACAGAAACTCTACAATATGCATTAAGCAGAGCAGAAGCATGATAAGAGCTATAGAAGTTTTCTCCTAACTCACAGAGTGGAGTGAATACAAAGAGTAGAAGTTGAGAAATGAAAAAAGTAACTCAAAAAACAGAATTAGGCATAAGGGCTGCTCTAGCTGGTTGGCTGTGGTTATAAATTTGAATCATAAAAGAACTGATAGCTTCTGAAACTATGAGCTAAAGAACTGAGAGACCCATTCTCCTTTAGGATAAACAGGTATGACAGCTATAATTCTAAAGAGATCCAGCAGAGAGCCATTTAGCCCAAACATCAGCAGATATTGGTGCCGTGGAAATGATGGACCAGCAAGGGACCCTAATATTACTTAGCAATGGATATAACAGCTATTTTTCGTATATATATGTGAAAATATATATACATATTTCATATGTAATCCAAAGGTACCTTCAGGCCACCAAATGGGTTGGCAGCTCTTGACAAGTGAGTAGCAGCAGTAGAGTTGGAGACATGTTCTAGTAGGGACCCAGCTAAAAGAACATAAATTCTCTGGTCCTGTATGGTCCTTAACTGTTATGTCTTCTCAACCAGCATTATGGTAATTTGTAGAAAAATGTGAGTGTGCAAGGGATTTTTTTCTAATTTATTTTTCTATGTTATTTAGTTAAGTACATTTTGCTTTGAATGCATCTTTTGGAAGGGATAGAAAAAATACAAATATGAGTGGAAGCTCATGATTGTGTGATTGTCAAATTGGTCTTGATTTTGAGAATGAGTCTATCTTGAGCTGGATAACTTTCCCAGACCTATAACTGAGGAGCCTGGGCTACATTAGTAAACAATCTTTATTGTAAGACAGAAAATAGCAATGGAGAGAGTGTAGGCTTAATCAAGGTCCAGGGGCAAAGTAACAAGTCAATAAAATGAAGATAAATAACATAGGATCAAAGAACAGACTTAGTGAGTATATAGAGTATTAGAAAAAGTACTAACTGGAACTCAATAATCCTCTGTTTGGAACTTAGCTCTGATACCTAATAGTTATATGATTATGGGTAAGTCATTTCTTTTTTTTTTATTTTAATAGTTTTTTATTTACAAGTTATATGCATGGATAATTTTACAGCATTGAGAATTGCCAAACCTTTTGTTCCAATTTTCCCCCTCCTTCTCCCTACCCCACCCTCCCTTAGGTGGCAGGATGACCAATACATGTTAAATATGTTAAAGTATAAATTAAATACAAAATAAGTATACATGTCCAAACCATTATTTCAGGCAAGTCATTTCAACTCAATTTTCTTGTCTATTAAAAAGTGATAATTATTTTATTTCCTACATTATTAGGCTACAATGAAAGGAAAATACTATGCAAATCTCAAAGTGCCATAAAAATGTAAGCTATTATTATGTAGCTGTCATGGAGATCTCACCCAATAACCATCATTCAGCAATACTGTGGAAATAGAACATTATAGAACTGTTTTGTGGAGAATTCTAGGAGAAAGTTAACAGAGAGAAAAAGTAGATTTGAATTTTGCTCTTCCATGTTGGCCCCATGATGGGCAAAAAAAAAAAAAAAAAAAAAATTTATTTGAGGGGATTTGGAAAAAATGGGCACATTAATATACTACTTATGGGACTGAAAATTGGTTCATTCATTATGGAAAGTAATTTGAAACTATGGCCACAAAGTCACTAAGCTATGCATATCCTTTGGCCTACCTATTTCACTCCCAAGTTTACACATCACTGGTATCAAAGTAAGATGGAAAGAATCCATATGTACCAAAAAAAATTTATTTAAAGGCTTTTTTTTGTAAATCAAAAAAAAAAAAATAGTCCATCAGGAATATAGATTTTTTTTCCCCCCACAGTAATACAAAATCAGTCAACAAAGCATTTTAATCAACTTTCTTCATGCTGCAGGGCTTCGTGCTAGTCATGGGTCAATGCTGCTGATATCCATAGGAGCTACACACAGTTGGTGTTTTAAAAATGTGAGCTGTCACTTGTTGATTCAACACAATTTTCAAAAACCTATAGGCTGTGTTCAAGCAGAGAACATCTCAATTCTGACTTCCCTTTCTCAGCTCCAATTTCAGTAGTCTCATGAAAAACTAGATGCACACACTGGTCAGAACAGGCCCCAGACAGAGAAATTCTAGGTTAGACCCTACTATCCGCCAAGTCACATGCACGGGCCAATCATCTGAAATCTTTTTTTTCCCCTAAAAATATAATATAGAACACATGTTGGGGTAAACTGGATGCCCAGAGAGAAAACCCTGAAGCATTTCCAAATCATAAAGGTATAATTCAATAAAATTGTGTTCTGTCCATGAGCATGCCCACCCATTCCTGAGCACAGCTCAGATACCCCTCTCTTGGCTCTAGTTTTCCCAAGAAAAGGGTTAAACTGGGTCATCTCCAATATCCCACCCATCTCTGACCTTCCCAGATCTGACACTCTATGGCTTAGAGAGACACCTTTAAAACTTCATCACTTTAGGTCTTAACACCTTAAACGCCTGTTTTCAGGTGTCTTCCAGTGTTTTTGGTGCATGAGCCTTGTTCTCCCAACAAGATCCCATCCTCGTTAAGGACAGGACACCTCCCATAAGAAGATCTAGCATTTTGATGTGGCACTTGGCAAACTACCAAGCATTTTAAAACATTATCTTCTCTGATCATCACAAGAACCTGGGGAGTTCTGCACAATTATGCTGCATTCTCCTTGAAGCACTTACTCCTAAAGACTGGATCTTGAATAGTGAGGGCACCCTAACAAACCTATACGGGATGAGGGAGGCTAAGCTATCAAACAATATTGGTGTCTTATGTAACTCACAAAGGAATTGAAGAGAGGAGGAGTGCCACGAGAAAGAGCCAAGGAAAAAGAGCCACAAGGAGGGCCGCGAGAAAGAGCCACAAGGAGTGCCACAAGTAGAGCAAGGAAGAAAAAGAAGGCTGATGGATTGGACTTTTCCAACTTTGCTGCCCCTGAGTAGTTTTCAATCTTTGAATTACTCCACCACTTTCAATCAATTGAACTATTTGTAGCCAAGCAGCCATCTGTTACCATAACTCCTCGTGGCTCTTTCTCGTGGCACTCCTCCTCTCCTCAATTCCTTTGTGAGCTACACAAATAACTCCTTTTGTTCACACTTAAGACATTGTTTAATGGCTTAGCCTCCCTTGTTCCATATAGGTTTATTGAAGTGCCCTCACTATTCAAGATCCAGTCTTTAGGGTTAAGCCATATTTATACAATTATCTTGCTGCACAAGAAAAATCAAATCAAAAAGGAAAAAATGAGAAAGAAAATAAAATTCAAGAAAGCAATAATAAAAAGAGTGAAAATGTTGTGGTCCACACTCAGTTCCCATGGTCCTCTCTCTGGGTGTAGATGCTCTCTTCTTCATCACAAGATCAATGGAACTGGCCACAATCATCTAATTGTTAGAAAGAGTCATGAAGAGATCCACCTTGGAGCAGAGATCCTCCATTTTCTCCCAGGATATTAAGGTCATCCATTGATTATCTCTCTTATTATTTGATCAGACCACTTCCTTTCCTAGTCTATATTTATATATATTTCCTCTCTCTCTCTCTCTCTCTCTCTCTCTCTCTCTATATATATATATATATATATATATATATATGAACACATATATACATATGTGTCGGTATGGATGAATATGTATACCCAAACTGAGAAGACTAAATCCTGACATGTGTGACTGTAGAGGCCATCTTGGAAAACGGGACAGGGAGAATGTCCTCAGGAAGGTAAGGCCTGCCATGTCTAGCCAGAATTCTATAGGCCCTGTGGTATACAAAATTGTGGGCAAATGACACAATGACAATGACAAATCACCCATAGCAACTTTATACTGATACTATAGAAACAGTGAGATGCAATGAAAAGAGCCCTGGTTCTCTAATCAAAGGTTCAAATCTTGTCTCTGACACTTAATAACTGTGTAATCTTAAGAAACTCATTTAACTTCTTTGTACCTCAGTTTCCTCATCTGAAAAATGAGAAGGTTGGACTTAATAGCCTCTTAAGAGCTCTTCCATTCCTAAATCAATGATTCTATAGCTAGATCATCTAGCTAGATGACTCGGTGGATAGAGTGCCAGGATCTGGACTCATTGAGTTCAAATCTCTTCTTCGATATTTGATCCTAGGCAAGTCCCTTAACTATGTTTTCCTCAGTTTCCTTCTCTGTAAAATGAATGAGCTGGAGAAGAAAATGGCAAGCCTTTTCAGTATCTTTGTCAAAAAAAAAAAAAAAAAGAAAAACCAAATCCAAAAACCCCATTAGGGTCACAGAGATTTGGAATATGAGTGAAACAACTGAATAATGAATAAATAATAAAGATTTAACTAACAGTTAAAGGTTCACAAAACATGTTTCATGTATGAAACTCAGAGCAGTTGTGAAAACTAATGAATGACCATTCCCCATTTCAGCAATGGGGCACAGAGAGGTAAAGTCACTTACCCAAAATCACAGCTAGTGAGGAGCAAAGCCAGGATCAAACTCGATCTTCTGACTTACAGCTCAGAGCTTCTTCCACTTTAACTCAAAGCCTAGCACCTACATGGTGAGAATTACATTTACATGCAAACACAATGCTCTTGTTTATGGTCTGAAGTGACTCCCAGCATTCAACTGTTGATAAGTGTGATTTCCAACCCCTCCTACTTTATCACCTCCATAATAACCTACAGTACTCAGGCCATGGTTCTATGACTGAGGGAGAAGAAATGGAATAATTTAAAAAACTTCTATTGATTTATGCCAAAGAAGGCTTGCCTTCAGCAGACAACACAATAAATATCAGCGAGCTTAGATGAGTTAAAACAATTACTTGCTTATTAGAGTTTGGCTCCACAAATATGTTTAGAATTAATGCCTCTCCCTTTAATCTTATCTATTTTACAAGCAAGCATTCTGCTTTTCCAGTTGGTTGTAAGAATCATAGTTACATCAATTACATTTCTATTAGCATTGTAGATATCTCTTTTGGGGGAGAATTATCAGGCAGCAGATACACAAAATGTCAATATTTTGCTTCACTTTGTTATGTTAATCACCCTCTAAGCTCCCAGTCTTGAGTTATTAAAGGAGCCTCTGATAATTATGCTGATGCAACATTTACAAGCATCTAGGCTGACCAGGCAATCCCCTTCCCATATACCCAGATGCACATGGGAAAGGCTAATGGACTGAACTGGAGGATGTGTCTGGCTTAAGTGATCTTCCCATCCTTTGGGCACATTAAGATCTGTCTAGTGTAATCGAAATATCCAAAAGTCATGCTTCTTTTTCATTGCTTCTTTTATCAGCTGGTTCTCTCTGTCACCCTAATTCAAGACCCTCCTCACCTTCTGCCTGGACTGTTGCAATAGTTTCCTCCTTGATCTCAGTCCATCTGCATCTGGTCCATCCCATTCACCAAACTGTCTTCCATACAGCTGCCAAATCCATCCATCCTTCCTTCCTTCCTTCCTTCCTTCCTTCCTTTTCTTCCTTCCTTTCTTTTCTTTTTTTTTTTTTTTTTCTTTTTCTTTTTTGCTGAGGGAATTGGGATTAAGTGATTTTCCCAGGGTCACACAGCCAGCTCTATCCACTGTGCCATCTAGCTGTCCCAAATTGTTATTTCTAAAGCATAAATCTGAACATGATACCTTCCTCTCATATTTCTTTTCTCCCCACTTCCCCAGTACTGCAATCAAAAAGTTTTGGTAGCTATCTCTTGGGATCAGAATTTTTTTAACCTTCATTTGACATTTAAAGCATGTCTGACTCCAACCTAACTTTCTTTCTTTTCTTTTCTTTCTTCTTTTTTTTTTTTTAATAGCCTTTTATTTACAGGTTATACGTATGGGTAACTTTATAGCATTGACAATTGCCAAACCTCTTGCTCCAATTTTTCCCCTCCTTCCCCCCACCCCCTCCCCCAGATGGCAGGATGACCAGTAGATGTTAAATATATTAAAATATAAATTAGATACACAATAAGTATACATGACCAAATCATTATTTTGCTGTATAAAAAGAATCAGACTCTGAAATATTGTACAATTAGCTTGTGAAGGAAATCAAAAATGCAGGTGGGCAAAAATATGGGGATTGGGAATTCAATGTAATGGTTCATAGTCATCTCCCAGAGTTCTTTCACTGGGCGTAGCTGGTTCAGTTCATTACTGCTCCATTGGAAATGATTTGGTTGATCTCATTGCTGAGGATGGCCAGGTCCATCAGAACTGCTCATCGTATAGTATTGTTGTTGAAGTATATAATGATCTCTTGGCCCTGCTCGTTTCACTCAGCATCAGTTCGTGTAAGTCTCTCCAGGCCTTTCTGAAATCCTCCTGCTGGTCATTTCCTACAGAACAATAACATTCCATAACCTTCATATACCACAATTTATTCAGCCATTCTCCAACTGATGGGCATCCACTCAGTTTCCAGTTTCTAGCCACTTCAAAGAGAGCTGCCACAAACATTCGTGCACATACAGGTCCCTTTCCCTTCTTTATAATCTCTTTGGGATATAAGCCCAGTAGAAACACTGCTGGATCAAAGGTATGCACAGTTTGATAACTTTTTGGGCATAATTCCAAATTGCTCTCCAGAATGGCTGGATGTATTCACAGTTCCACCAACAATGTATCAGTGTCCCAGTTTTCCCACATTCCCTCCAAGATTCCGCATTATCTTTCCCTGTCATTCTAGCCAGTCTGATAGGTGTGTGGTGGTATCTCAGAGTTGTCTTAATTTGCATTTCTCTGATTAATAATGACTTGGAACATCTTTTCATATGGCTAGAAATTGTAACTGCTCTTCCTATCTATTTAAAAGAAACCAAACCATGTCTGATTCTTCTCCCTTCTCAGCTCTCAATGAGGAAAGTATCTCCTTAAAAACAAAAGACATTCTCCCTGTCCTGTTTTCCAAGATGCCCTCTATAATCACACATGTCAGGATTTAGTCTTCTCAGTTTGGGTATACATATTCATCCATACCCACACATATGTATATATATGTAAAGGGAGAGAGAGAATATAAATATATATTGTATGTATATAAATATATATTATATATATTTATGTATATGTGTATATAAATGTGCATTGGGTGTATGTTATATTTATAATAGAATATGTCAAAATTGAACAAGTTACAGTCATGGTAATAAAATTATGAGCCTGGCTATGGCAAACTGGCAGCTCAAGAGGAACAAATAATCTGTCTCTCTCCAGCTCTCTGTTCTTCCCTATGCTGGGAAAGAAGCAGGGAGGGGTGAGGATACTGGGGATACATATTAATGACATCATTCAAAAATTTTATCAGGAAGATGACTGACAGCTAGGCTCCTTTTCAGAGGCACAGGTCAGTGGGGAGTAAAAGTGCCTATGTAACTGCGCCAAAGTCTCATCCCACATGGCTATCAGATCTCTACAAGGGAATGATTCCATACCTTCAGATTTTCATCAGTCTCAGCAACAACCTGCCAGAGTTCCAATATTCAGAGACTTCAGCACAGGAAGGATATGGAAAGATGCTTAATGAAAGGGTATATTCTTCTAACACCCCAACTTTGCCCTGAATTTCCATGGAGCTTGGCCACATGGATTCTCTTTCTCTTTCAATCATATCTATCTTATTTTTCCCACAAGCCCCCTTAAGGATCAAAAGTCATGGCAGACCTCAGAACTTGGGCATCTAGTTAAAATGACTGTTCCTGTCCTCTATAGCATAGATAAGGGCAAACTATTTTTATTTTGCATTTATTTGTTTTATCTGTGTGCATAAGGTTCCTCCTCAGTAAAATGTCAGATCCATGAGGAAAGACATGTTTTATTCTTGTCTTTTGTTTCCTCAAATCTGCTACAGTCCCTAGCACATTGGAGGCTCTTGAATACTTGTGGAATATAACTATCAAGATACTTTTAAGACAAATGGCCACAGTAAAAGCATTAGAAGGTAAATTCAAAAGTGCTTCTAAGATTTTTCCCATTACTTTGACACGGGATCCATAATTAAAGTCAGCATTCCTTGTCCTGTTTCAGAATTTGTGAAGAGTAAAGGAATTAAAACCATCTAATACTCTTATTCACTTTCAAAAGTGAATTATGGAAAAGAAATATGGGTTTTTTTTTTCTTAATTTGTATTTCAGTTTAAAATAATTTTTTTTAAAAATCCAAAAAAGTGAATGTAAAATGAAAGGTCATATGCCCAGTGTTTCCTCTTTTCTCTTATCCTGCTATTTCCTATTTGTGCCTTTCTTCCTACTGTTCCCCACACTTAGAATATATTTAAAGAAATTGAATTAACTGAAAAGTAACTACAAAAGAAAAAGCCTTAGAATTTACAAGAGAATACTATAAAAACGTAAAGAAACAATACACTTGCTACATAAATTATTCTCCACAATTTGAAAAGGAAAATACTTTACTGAGCTTCTTTTATTAGACACATATAGTTCTAATATCTAAACCAGGAAAGAATAAAGCAAAGAAAGAATTCATCTGTTAGTATCATCAATGAATACCAATTCAAAAAATTTAAATACAATGCTAACAAGAAAGACTAGACCAATTTAGCAAAAAAATTTCATTCATTATGACCAACTTGAATTTATTCTGGGAATACAAGAATGATTCAATATATTTAAACAGTTAATCTAATTGATTACTAATATGTTAATAATTAGTATAACTAATATGTTAATAATTAATATAATTACACATCTACTAAAACAATTATCATAGTTAATGATTAATTGTGCTTAGATATATTAATTAGTATGATTAACGATCAATATAGTCATGTTAAAAACAAAAACCTTTGAAGCTACATGACTATATCAGAAAATCTTTGACAAAGTAAAGCATTCACTTGCAAAGAAAGGATCTATTTTTTAAAATGTGATAAAAGGAACATATCTAAAACCAAAAACCAACATAATATTTATATAGGAGAAATATTGGAAACTTTCTCCATAATAACAAGAGTAAAGTAAGGATGGATTCTTCACTTGTTATTATTTGCCAGTTTTAGAAATAACAGCAATAAGAAAATAAAAAAAATTAAAGGAATAATAAAGAAAAGACAAAACTATCTGGAAAACATTTGCAGATGAAATGATAGTTTAACCTTGAAAATCCTAAAAAATGTCAACAAAATTATTGGAATAAATTGGATAGAGTAGCAGGATACAACCCCCCCCACACACACACACACACAAATCAACAGCATTTTTTACATTTAATATTGTAATAAGCACAATTAAACACCGTGTAGCTAGCAGCAGCTACTTATACTCAGGCAAATAATACTGGGGATAGGATGAGACCCTCAAATGTGCATCTATCTGGAGGATGTAGGAATCATCCCTCTATTCTCAAGTTCCCAGACACATAGGAACCCCACTTGATAAAAGGAACCACCTGATTAGACAAATGGCTCTCGGTGCTCTATTTATACCAAATCAGATTAAAGCTTTTCCAGAGTACACTTCACAGATGGGGACATCCTTTCACCAATCATCATTCAGCACCTAAATCAAGGATTTTACAAGTCAATTGTTAAATTTTCAGAGTGAGCATTTACATCTTGGGACTTGCTGTCCCTCCCTGTGGGTCATTAGCCCTACCCAATATCTCTGATAATTGACTCAAGATTGGTGACCAAGGAACAAACAGAATAATAGTGTCTCTGAGGGTCCACTGTCACGTGCCTGTTCTGCTTCAGAGCTCAGATATAAAGTATATTAGAATGGGAAATTGAATGAACATAAGTTGTGTAATCTAAGAATCACACATCTGATTTCACCAAGATATATTCTTTTTGTCCCTGCTAAGAGATGCCTTACTATGAGTATTCCACTAGGTATAAGGGCAACCCTTTTAAAAACACTTAATGTGGTTAAAGGTTATTTTGAAAAACAACAACCAAAGGCTGTTTATTTTTCCTTATTTTTTCCTAACATTATTTATTTATAACATTCTTTAAATTTTTTTTTGAATTCCAAATTCTCAACCTCCTTTTAGCCCTTCCCTCACCCATTGAAAAGGCTAGCAATATATGAATATATTTTACATTGTGTGAAATAATGTAAAATATATTTTCATATTTCCTGTATTGCCAAAAAAAAAAAAAAAAAAAGGTCATCTTTTCTTCATCTGTAAAATGAGCTGGAGGGGCAGCTAAATGGCTCAGTGGATAAAGCACCAGCTCTGAAATCAGAAGGACCTGAGTTCAAATCTGATCTCAGACACTTAACACTTCCTAGCTGTGTGACCCTGGGCAAGTTGTTTAACCCCAATTGCCTCAGCAAAAAATAAAACAAAAAAAAAATCCAAAAAATTCAAAGTTTTGAAAGCTAAGGTAGTTTGTAAAGTAGGACACAAAAAGTTGGCAAGAAGGGGTTATCAAGGATAACTTGAGATAAAGGTAATTTTGAAATAAGTTTGCATATACTACTGAAATGACACAACAACAAAAAAGAAAAATAAAGAAAAAAATTATGCTTTAATTTATTCTTGAGTTCATTACTTCACTCAAGAGACTGATAGTATTTTTCATCATGAGTCTTTTGAAATCATGTTGGATCATTGTAACTAAGATCCAAGTAGCTAAGTCTGTCCCAGTTAATCATCACTATAATATTGCTGTTGCTGGCTACCCAGATTTAAGATGGGCCCTGAATCCACAATTCTGTTCTATAGTTTGTCTCATCTACTACAGGTTAGTGGAATTCCAGGCTGTAAACACATCTTGTTGGTGCTGTTCACATCATTGATTCCTCCTCCCAATAACTGCCATCTCACCATCAGCAACTTCAATGTATCAGCTACCAAATATGATTCCTAATAGGATATTTTCTTGCAAATGGTGCTATAGAGATGCTATAGAGGTGCTGGAAAAAGCCAGGGACCTATTATCTAACCTCTCTGTGCCTCAAAAACTATAAATTCTAGAGGGGTTGTGATCTCATTGATGGAGAGAGTTCCCACACAGACAAATCATAGATCCTCATACTAACTACAACTCACAGAGCTGTTGTGAAGATCAAATTAAATAATGTGTGTAAAAGTGCTCTGTATATGGTGAAGTGCTGTATAAATGCAGCCTGTTAGTAATTATGCTTTTTCAGCATTTTCCATGAGGTAAGGTGATGATTTACAACCCTACTGCAATATTCTAAAATGCCTCCAAATTTTCAGTTCTCAAATCACAACCAAGTCTAAATCACTTTAGATTTTAAATTGTACTGTTTAGCATTTTTAGGGAAAAGGTAGTAGATTTGAAAACAAAATTCAGGGTCCATATTTCCAAAAGGGTAAGTGGATAAAGGATGGCAAGTGTGTGCTGCTCCCCAGAAGCCAGGAAAAATGCACAAGGATTTAAGGCACAAAATTGAAGCATAGAGCTAAGGTTTTCTGGATTCATTGGAAATGTGAGAATTCCAACCAGAGAGACTGAATGGTCAGTTTCTCCTAAAAATACAGGTAGTTCCACATGGGTCACCTCTTCACCCACCTAATACTGAAATGGAGAGATCTATGTTCATTCTTCATCACCTTTGCCCATTTGTTGAACTAATTTCTGTACAAATTAGGATTTCTGTTGATTTCTATACAAATGTAGACCATAGCATACATGCCTTATGGCTTTAAAGCTTAAGGCAATTCACTTCCTGATGTATACTCCAAGAACTTAATGTGTTTAAAACCAGAGATTTCCACCCACTCTAAGGTGATGCTGGTACTGAATTCAAAGGTTTTTTTACATATTTTCTCCAGTCAAAGATCAAATCCAACATGTAGACAACCTGAAATTCATAGCTGAAGACAATTAAACACTTGGTTGTAAATTAATTTAAGAATGATATTAGATACTGAGACATAATTTGTTATAGTGGAAACTGTGCTGATCTTGGAGTCAGGAGTGTTTTCATGTCTCTACCCTGACACTATCTCAACACTTACAGATATGTCAATTGACATTTCATATTTTCATGGAAATCTGAATAATTCTTTTAACAACAGTTTAACATTTATATAGTTTTAAAATTTCTGTAAAGGATTTTATATTACATTGATTGTTTAATTTCATTTTTGTAACTTTGTGAGGTCAGTTTGTAGGTGTAAGAATAGCTAGGTAGCACAGTGGATAGAGTATTGGGCTTGAAATCAGAAAGATTCATCTTTATGAGTTCAAATCCAGCCTCAGCCATTTACTAGCTGTGTGACCCTGGGCAAGTCCATTAATTCAGTTTGCCTTGGTTTCTCTTCAATAAAATGAACTGGAAAAGAAAATAACAAGCCACATCAGTACCTTTGCTGAGAAAACCCCAAAAGGGATCACAAAGAGCTAGACACAACTGGAAAAAACTCAACAACAAAATCTATAGGTTTAATTAATATTGATATTAATTAATTAATATTAAGTTCCAGAGGGCCCCATATTACTTAGATTTTGTTTTTGTATCTTCAGTGCCCCACCCATTTCTTTGCATAAAGTAAGTTCCCTAATAAATGCAGTGAATTGAATCCTAATTTTACAGGAAAGGAAACTGCTCAGAAAGGTTAAATGATTTACTCCAAGAGCACAACTGATAAATGTCAGAGGCTCAGGTTTTTCCTTATTCTAGATCCTATCATTATCTACACTGTTTTTACATTCTTCATAGGGCTTTTGTGAGAAAATGGTTTCAGAAAACTTCAGAGACTATATAAAGGTAAATTATTATTATTGGTACTGTATTCCACTCCTCTGCTTGGAGCTTGAACTAACTGAGCTAGTTCAGGGTATATAGGTGCCAAAGAATAGAGAAAATGATGGAGATCCCTGGGTGAAGAAGGAAGGGAAGCAGAGGGCCTGACTAACTCATAAACTGTGTAATCAGTTCCAAGATAATCTAGAGTTGAATAAAGTAATAGAGGAAGAAATACTAATAATGAAAAATATATTGGTGGCCCTGGTGATAAATGTTCATGGCATGGAGAAGTTGATAAAATTGTACCAAATAATAACCTCCATTCTTTCCAAGACCTCTTTGCTGAAATTGCCAATTAACATAGTGCTTTAAGAGGGAGGAGGAAAACCATCAGTTAGGAAATGGCTTGAAACCAAGTTCTTGTACCAAAGATGCCAGACAGCTCCCAGAGGAATTGTATTGAACTGGTAACTAACTATCAATCTGGTTTTAAATGGAACCAATGATCTGATGGGGAAAGATGTTTATCTCCTTTCCTGCCCCAGATAACCCTCTGTTGGTTTTGGATTGGTGCAGTTTTTATTGCCATTCATCTGGCTAACGTCCTTGACCTTGCCCTGTAATTTCCAGATAATGGCTTTACCTGGTAAATATCTATACACATAGTCTGATGCAACCACATTCTCAATAAAATGGAGATAATCAGCCCTACCCTACCCTGCCTATTTCACAGGGTTGTTGTGAAGATTAAATGAGATAATGGATAAAAAAGTACTTTGAGAAACTGTAAATCACCATGTAAATGCTTCCATATCATAAGTAGTATATTAAATTGTTTTACTGTTGATAAGTAATTTCCCTTAGTGCCTTTGAAGGCTTTTCTGGTGATAGCTGTTCAGGGCCTCTATAACTGGCTTCTATAGGAGTAGACTTTGCTATCATTTCAACACTTCTACTGTTACTCATATGGTGGTGCTTGAGCTTGGGAATATATGATATTGAAAAAGCATAGTCAAGTAGTGGGAAATGTCACAGAGACATGGGTCTGCTTCATGACTAGCCTTGTAACTCTAAATCACTTTATCCCTCCAGAGCCTCAGTTTTTTTTATCTGTAAAATGAGTATGACATTAGGTTAACCTACTTCATAAGTTTGTTTTGAGATCAAATGAAATAATATCCAGCAAATGCTTTTATGTAATCATATTTCATGTTGTGTAGAAGTTTATAGACATATAGTTATTGTATATAATCATAAAATGAGCAACTAGATGGCATAGTAGAGAGACTGCCAGACCTGGAATCAGACTCTTCCTCTTGAATTTAAATCTGGTTTCCGATCCTGGACAAATTATTTCACTCTGTTTGCCTTGGTTTCCTCATCTGTAAAATGAGCTAGAAAAGGAAATGACAAATACCCTAGTATCTTTGCTAAGAAAACTCCAAAAAATGGGTCATGAAGAGTCAAACATGGCTGAAAAACAATTAAACAGCAACAAAAACCCATAAAATACTATATGTGGAAATTATTGCGAATAATACAATTGCTGCTAATATCTTCTCTATCTCCATCACTCCTTCAACTCCAGAAACCTGTTCTGATTGTGTCTCCTATCGGCAAGTCTCTCAAGCTCTCAGTGTTCCCCCAATTTTTTAAGACTTTAAGGTGCAAAAAAAACCCAAAACACTTTAAGTTGTTCATGATGCTTTTGTCAAGTTCTTCCCTATGTGGACAAATATTATTAACACAAGTCAATGTGTATAGAGTTCTTTTTTAAGGTTGACTAAGGACTTGACATCTCTCTTTGTACCTGGACCTGCCCTTGAGTATGGCTATTACATTCTATAATTTTTAAGCAAGCATGAAAAACAGTACAACTCAGCCAATGGGTCAGCCCTACTGGGAAACTGTTGGCAAAGACACAATTGTAAATGAGGAAAAGCACTGAAGAAATATCTCAGGTCCTGACTTACCCCACATGATGGAACCTTGAGGTTTTGTAATGAGGGGAGCAAACTTAAAAGTTGCCTACAAACTCCCAGTGGGAACAGGTAAGAATTACATGGAATCTAAGCACCCAAACTATGATCCATAAACCAATTTGGTTATTACCTCTAGAATAGGAATCAGGAAAGTTTGATTCTAAACATCTGAAGACACTTTTTAAACTTCTGAGATCTCTTTCTTGTTGGCCAGAATGGATGTCTAAGTTTTCTGTGTCAGGGAGAAGTTCAGGTGCCAAGGATATATGTGGTTGTTTCAAAGTACAGTATTTGGTTTTGCATCTTTAGTTCCAAGTAAAGATTAAATTCAATTATGTCAAGCATGTAGGTAAATGAATTCCACTGAAATGGGAAGAGGGCAGAGTTTTTTTCATATGGGTGGAGAGCTCCTTATTGATATACTTGATTAAATCCATACATACCACATCTTTAGACTATTTGAGACAAATGAAATAAGCAATGATGCCCACAAAAAAGATGGAGTAGCCAAAAGATAGAGGTAGCCAGCACTCTGAGAATCATAAAGAGATTAATATTTCCTTGAACCATCATCTGGTATTGAGTGGAGCACACACAGCTGCTCTTACCTGTGATTGACCAACTTTTGTCCCTCATCAAATAAAGTAACACATTTTTCCAGGAGGGCCCCTTATGCTTAAACAAACATATTATCTCATCTGATCATCAAAAAGCTCTAAAGTAACATATCCTGTTGTATAGCTAAAGAAACTAAACAGAGACAAAAAGTAACTTTTTGATGGTTACAGAACCATATATAGAATCAATACAGAATATGATTATTCCTTAACCTAGCTAAGCTCAAATAGTTCTACAGATAGAAGGGCAGCTTGCTAGAGCAGTAGGTAGAACACTGGACTTGGAATCAGGAAGATTCATCATGTGTTCAAATTCAGCCTCAGACAATTGCTAGCTTTGTGACTCTAGGCCGGTTATTTAACCTTGTTTGCCTGAGTTCCTCATCTGTAAAATGAATTGGAGAAGGGAATGGTGAACCACTCTAATATCTCTACCAAGAAAACCCCAAATGGGGCCACAGAAAGTTACAAGTAACTTGAACAACAACAATAACAACACTGAGAATATAATAATTGCTTAATCACTGTTTATTGACAGACTATCATGTTGACTACCATAATATAAACAGAAAGAATGGAAAAAGGAATCTGAAGACTGTGTAATTATAATGGCCATGCCTGATCTCAAAGAAAAGATGAAAAAAATGTGCCTTCCTCCTTTTTTTTTGAGAGGTAAGGGATTATGTATATGAAATGTTCCATAAACTGTCCAATGTAATCAACATATCTACTGACCTCTATTCTATAAATATTATTTTTAGTCTTTGTTACAGGAGATAACTTGACTGGGTCAGGGGAAAAAAACTTTTTAAAAATTAATTTTTCAAAATTCTCTTCCTGGTCCTCTTGGAATAGTGTCCCTCATCCCTGGAAATCTCTTTGTATTTATGGGTGTATTCTTTAACAACAGAATAAGAATTATTATTATTATGTTTTATATTGATATCCACAGTACCTAGCATTGTGACTGGCACACAGTAGGTACTTTAAAATCTTGCTAAATTAAATTGAATTGATTCTGGTATTTTAGTGACTATGAATCATGATGTGTTCATCATGTCACATCCATGTCATTCCCTAATTCTCCAAGGTTAACAGTTCTAATTGTAGAAAGAAAAATTGTTGTCCTCCAGATTTACTCCTACATTCCCCTCCTTTCATCACAAAACGATATCCATTGTGATTATTTCTTGTTCTTCCACACCCTTCACACCTACACTTGTTTCCATTTAGTTTTTGTCTGGGGATTTTATACTCTGCCTTCCAAAAAGGAGGTGGAGAGGGCTTACAAATTTTTCAAGGGTTTGAAATATGGCTTGTTTAGGCTACCAAAATGTGGTATGGCAAAAAAGACACTGAACTGGATACCTGGGCTGCATCTGAAAAATAGAATATTCTCACTAAACAGATGAGCTCTAAGGTCCCTTCCAGGTCTATGTTTCTATCAAATCAGAGGATTGTACAGAAATCCAAACCCAGCCTCTTGAGATCTGACATCACTAATGCATCCACGTGATAATAACCATAATAGGAGGAGTAAATAGCAACAACTGGACTGGTTTACCTCATTTCCTACTCAGGCAGGTTGGCTAACCAAATCAGGGCAATTGATTAGGTATAAAGCTCTGGGGAAGCTGGGTATTAAACTGCCGTTTTGTCAATAGAACGTCATTTCATCAGGATAATGTCCATGGGGCTAAATGTTTCTGCATAATTAATTCCACTGATGCATTAAGGAATGTTATACACAATATTAATCAAAAAGTAGTGTCAATACAAGGGTAATATATAAAACCCAGATATGAAAATCACAAACCTCCCTAAAAAAACTCTAATCCCATTGAGACACTTCCATCTAGAAATATTTGGTTTTTTCCCTAGAACTGTAATTTTAAAAATTAGTCTTTTAGAGAAAGATAATTAGAGAGTGGCAGAATGATCTAATGGATAGAGAGCCAAATCTCTTAGTCCTGAAGACTTGAATTTAAATCCTGCGCTGACATATTCTGGACATGTCACTTTGGGTTGTTACTGAATCTCTCAATTCTCCAGGTGACTTTCTAAGACTAAAAATTGAAGGATGGTTGCTGATCTGTACTGATTAAGGGAGTTCTATTTGGGGAACAGCTCCTATACCATGAAATCTGGTCTATGTCCAGAAAATGTGTGTAGTATGTATGCATATATATGCATGTGTATATTTGTATATATATACATACACATACATATACATAGATATAGAAATAGATATATACACATATGTAAATCTTACTTGGGAAATTCATTTGCTAAAAAAAAAAATTTAACACCATTATAAGGTAGTTTAAAACTCACCTTGTTTATTATGAATATGTACATGCAAAGGCATACATTAGTAGCTATCATTGTGTCCAAATTGAGCTTAATATAACCTCATATTATTTCACTTTAAAGAGAGCAATTCATCATCTTCAAATGTGCTCTTTAGGACCTGTGCTTGTGTTTTGTACTAGTGTTGTTTTGTCCTTGAAATCTGGGTCTAAGGGAGGGAACTGCTGAGTTTTGAAATGTCATAGCAATGACCCAATTCAGTAAAGTCTTTCTCCATTCTCACTCTAAGCCCCTCCTGCAGTCTGGATCCTTTCCACTGCCTTGCAGAATGACTGAAAAGGATTAGCCCACCTCACAAGCAACATGGCCAGGAACAAAGAATGAGGTAACTGGAATTTATGGGCAAATCAAGACAAAACTATATCATTCTGGGCACTAATGCCTAGTTCTAACCCTTAAGCTTTCTTTTAAAGAAACTTCTCTTTAAAAAAATTTTTTTTTTAGTTAGAAGGGTCTGTCACTATTGTGAAACACACACACACATATTTTTTATTTGTTCATTAAATCTTCAGTATTGCATAAAACTGAGGTAGTGACGCAAGTGAATGCCAAAATTAGAGCTTTGGATAAAGTCCTTGAAATGGAAGAAGACTCCCAAGCACCAAAACTAATGCAAAACATGGGGTCCAAGGAAAGTAGTCACTAGTTTACATTAGGCAGGTTAGAATTTCTCTTAGTTTACACTCCAATCTACAAATCTGGGACCAATATCTACTTGGGCTGCCTGGCAGTTACAAGCAACTCGAACATACAAACAATGCTCTCTTTTGTCTGTGATGACGACAGTTTACTGTCATTGCCCATTTTGGGGTTCCAATGTTAGTCCTAAATTGGAATCCACAGCCAGGTCTAGTGCCCTCTGCTGGTGAGGCTAGCTTCCCACCCTCCAAAGCTCTACAAGTGTAGGAGGAACGCTAGAAATCTTCTGAATGATGGGTTCTCCAGGCTGGGGGAAAGTGAGCTAGTGCGTTCTTCAGCCTTCCTAAATCTCCGAAGCCCTACCAGATGGTGCCAGGAGGAACCCTCAGAGCCTGGTCTAGCTAGTAGAACCTTTGTTTTGTTTGTTGTTGCAGAATGTGGACCTTTTTGCTGAAGAAGTGGCTGTAGACAGGTTTCTTGTGAGTTACCTTTCTGTAGGGCTAAGGTGAACCCTTCAGGCAATCAGCAAATAAACATTTTTAAGTGTCTGCTATATGTCAGGCATAATGCTAAAACTTGAGGATGTAAATATGGAAAAGAAAAACAGTCCCTGACTTCAAGGAGCTTACAATCTAATGAGGGAAGCAACGCACAAAAGGAAAATGAAAGGTGAGAGGAGGGAAGGGAAAGGTATCTGGCTCATAACCATGAGGAAAAAATCCAAAAGACTTCAAAAGGGTGAAAAACAAAGAAATGACTTGCTGGGTGCCCTCTTTAAATGGAGGTTTGGGGAGGAATTCTCCATCCCACTTCTATTCAGAGGGACTGAGGGTATTGATGAATACAAAGGATGAAGTGATCTTGGAGGATGATGAGGTTCCTAGGGGTGTGATGAAGCCCAAAGGACTTCAAATTATGATTGTGGTACAGAGAATCACAGGAAACAGAATGATGCTGTCAATTCTCAGAAATAGACCTCTCCTCTATAGAGTTTCCTCTTGTCTTTATTGGAACTAAAAGGCAGCAAAAGGAGCCAAAAAGATATGCTACCCAGGTAGAATGCACTGTTTCATCCCATGTCTGGTATCTATACAACCCTCCTGAAAAATGAATTTTTTTTTTCATTTTAAAAGCAAAATCAGTTTTGTGATGTTGGTTTTTTTAAATAAATGCTTTATTTTACCTCTGTGTGCTTTGTTAACAGGAAAGGGTTCTACAGGAGAACACTGTACATAGTAACAGCAACATTTTGTGATGATCAGTTATGATAGACTTAATTGTTGAGAAGAACTGAGACAATTACAATAGACTTGTTGAGATGAAAAATGCCATCCACATTCAGAGAAAGGATTATAGAGACTGAACGCAGATCAAAGAACACTACTTTCACTTTTTTTCTTATGCTTTTTCCCTTTTGTTCTGATTCTTCTTTCATAATATGATTAATATGTACATGTTTACCATGATTGCATATATAATCTATATCAGAGTGCTTACTGCCTTGGGGAGAGGGGAGGAAATGGAGGGAGGGACTCAAAATCTTACAAAAATGAATGTTGAAAAATATTTTTACATGTAATTGGAGAAAATAAAATACTATTAAGTAAAAAACAAGTACACTCAAAAAAAAGGGGGGGGTCTATTTTGGTGATCATATTGAGAAATTTATAGCATTTATTAAGAAACTGCCACGTGAACAACATTCAATTTCCCATTCCTATGAGTAAAATGGTAAGAGGATGGAAAATTATTTTATTTGTGTTTTACATTTTCAGTGGATACTCTAAATGTATTTTAATGTAAAGGTTAATGCAGCATTAATAAAGGGCAGATAGGTATTTTAATTGTAGATCAACCCAATATACTCTTTTAAAACCTCTTTAGCTGGCTAGTTAGGTATTATTAGCACTGTATATCACTAGAAGGCACATGTTTGAATCAAATCATGCTTATTAATTTAATTATTAAACCCAAATTGCAATCAGTATTTCCATTTTCAAAAGAAAAATTGTATTATCAATAAATTTCTCATCAAGTGCTCCTAGGAATTTATAATGATCTGACTATAAATATATTCATGAACTGAATACATTCTTACAAATTAAGTGTTTCTCCTTATCTGCATGACATTCTTTATTTTTCAAAAGTGTTTGGGGCCACATAAGTAATAGTTCAAGTAAATCAAACTCTCTCTGTCTTAATTCAGGTCATCCATTTGAGGAAGGTTAGTTTGGTTCATCTAAATCTTTGTATAAACACCACATATTTCTCCCTCCTGAAAGCTAACAGATTATATTTCTGCACTGGCCAGGAGAAAACAGAGTTTGGTTAGGATTTAGAAATGATAACCATACAGAAAGGGAAACATTTGAACAAGGATGGGAATGATGGTTAGATCATTAGTGAATCTGACCCTAACTAGATGATTTAGTTTTAATCATCAAGATTCCTAGATGCATGGATTTAATTATATTTCATCATCAATAGTATTTTACTAAGAAACCCACAGGAAAAGGAATAAAACATTTAACTGAACAAAATTCCATTGAAATCCACAGTCTAGTGGACTGCCTATTTTGTCTCTGCACTGACAATACAATACTTACATTTTAAAGATCACTAGTCCCTTGTGTCCTACTGCTTATTTATTTTTAGTAATATGCTACTGATAAATAGTATTGCATGAATGTTTTTTGAATATCTAGTTAGGTGTTGACTATTGGGAAGTTCCATACAACTGTTGGCACTAGCCCCCAATAGCAGTTCCTCTCCATCACCAATTAGATGAGAGACTGAAATTGGCATATACAATTCTGTGTTCTGTGTCCACCAAAATGTCAGAAAGCTTATTGACATCACTTTTCCTCTGATGACATTAAAAATAATGGTATTAATAATAAAGTTAAGAAGAAAATGAAAATAGTGATGATGAAGAAGAAGAAGATGATAACTATACTACAGATGAGGGGTTCTTAATCTTTTTGAAGTCATAGTCCCCTTTGGAATCTGATAAAGCCCATAGACCCCCCTCTCAGAATAATGGGTTTTAAAAAATTCGTCAGTGAAGGAAATGTTAACTTTTAATTAAGTGAATGAGTGAAAATAAAGGCATAAAAGTGAAATGAGCAGAACCAGGAGGTCATTGTACACGGCAATAACAAGACTGTACAAATGATCGATTCTGATGGACGTGGCTCTCTTCAACAATGAGATGATTCAAACCAGTTCCAGTTGTTCAGTGATGAAGAGAACCATCTACACCCAGTAAGAGGACTCTGGGAACTGAGTGTGGAATACAACATAGCATTTTCACTCTTTCTGTTGTTTTTTGTTTGCATTTTGGTTTCTTTCTCTGTTTTTTTTTTTCCCTTCTTGATCTGATTTTTCTTGGGCAGCAAGATAATTTTATAAATATGTATTTTATATATGATTTAACATATATTTAAACATATTTAACATGTATTGGACTACCTGTCATCTAGGGGAGGGGATGGGGGAAGGAGGAGATCATTTGGAACAGAAGGTTTTGCAAGGATCAATGTTGAAAAATTATCCATGCATTTGTTTGTATAAAAAAAAAAAAAAGCTTTGATTAAAAAAAAAAAACTAATAAAAAAGAAAAGAAAAGAAAGGCATAATTTTCCTCATCCAATTTGATGAACACCTTGGAGGTCCATATAGTCCAGATTAAGAATTTCTTCTCCAGAAGTTTGAAAAACAAAGAAATTAGAGGTGAGACAGGTAATCCCCAAGAAAGAAGAAGGTGGAAATTTTCCAGTCATCTATTTTGGGTGTGAGAAACTCAATACAACAAAAACACAAGTTGGATCAAACAAGAAACAAAAGGTTTGAGTACTGTCAATATGATGAGTAACAATAGTTATGTCAAAAAAAAGTGCCTGAAATTCTAGGTTTTCTGCAAAACTAGAAAGCCACAGGGCCAAATAATATCCATAATTATTAGGTCAAATACTGCACAATGGCATATGAATTATTAGTCCTTTACCAGCTTTTTCTCGGATAGAAGCCTGATCCCATTTTTCTTAGCAGTAGGTATTGTATGATTCTTTTCAGAAGATGAGAACACCAGAGATACCATTAAAAATAGCCCAATTATGTGTTGATGTACTTTATACAAAGATTTACAACTTATGTCACTAAAAAATTATAAATATAAGAAAAGAGTATATTGGCTGAAGAGCAAAAGGCTGAGCCAAAAAGTCCAGGGGTGGAAAGAGCAACTTATCAATTTCAGTAATTACTGAACAAGCTACCAGAAAGTATAATATTTATCTTGCCCTTAGTGATTGTCTCAAAGTCTTTGATTCAGTTCCACACTCATGGCTTGTTCACATATTGCAAATATGTGAAATTGATCCTAGTATGATGAGAATACTAAAGTATTTGTTGTTCACATGAAATATTATTCTCTATTTAAAACATGCCATCAATAAAATAATGTCAAGAAAAAATTATGTAAAACATGACATTTTTCAGGGAGGTAATTTAAGTCCATCATGGTTCTGCCTTACCTTAATTCCATTATCATCTTTCATAAATAGAATTATGTATAGTTTCCAATTTAATGGGGAATCCTACCAAAATATCTTCTTAATCACTTTTCATTCATTCACTTGATATATTTGAAATACATCTAGCTATACAGTACATCAAAAAACATATTAAACAGTTCCTTTTATATATATATATATATTAAACAGACTCACAGAATCTTTTTCTAATGATATCAAGAGGAAGGGAGAAAATTTTGGAACACAAGATTTTTTAAAGGTAAATGTTGAAAACTATCTTTGCATGTCTTTGGAAAAATAAAATACTATTTTTTAACAAAGACTTAATGATATTATAAAATCAAAGTTCATTGGAAAGAGCATGTTTAAATCAATTGATTCTAATATAATACCTATGTTAATAAAAACCATAAAAACTGCAAAATGAATTATAACAGATTTAAACACTTTCATAACAAAAAGCTGTACAATATTAATGAAACGCAGGGTCTACCACCCTAAAACAACTCTAGAAAGAAAGATTATCACCTCTTCACCAAAAAGGAAGAGCATAGATATACATTCTTAGATCACCTGATAAAAAGGTCCAAAAACCTAGGAAATACTTTTGGAATAAAGACACACTATTCCCTAAGCAAGTTACATATAGATATATACAACTGGATTTATAGAGGGTAAGAGAACATAGTTTATTTCCAAATTAAGGCTAATAAATGACTAAGATCCAAGAACAGAATCAAAAGATCCTCTATAGATAACATCTGTATTAGTTCAGCTAACTATGCATTATCAAAGAAACTCAATCATGATTTGTTTGTGGAAAGGGAGAGGTATTTATAATAGCAATTCAGGACTAGGTCATTACCACCAGAAATTACAGAAGAGTAATCTTTAGAGTTTGGATTTACTGATCATCTACAGAAATGGTAGAAATTATACTACACATCTCCGCAGGCTCTTCAAAATGTAGCACCTATCTTAAACTTGACAAGACATGACCTAATGACTATAATTGTCTCTCAAAAGATTACTATTTCTCATGGACTGATGTTTAACAAATACTATAGACTTAAAACTATTTTTGAATAACGTTTTGGTCATGTATACTTATTGTGTATCTAATTTATATTTTAATATATTTAACATCTACTGGTCATCCTGCCATCTAGGGGAGGGGGTGGGGGGTAAGAGGTGAAAAATTGGAACAAGAGGTTTGGCAATTGTTAATGCTGTAAAGTTACCCATGCATATATCCTGTAAATAAAAGGCTATTAAATAAAAAAAATAATAAAAATTAAAAATTAAAAAAAAAACTATTTTTGAGAATTTCACCAATAAACTATACTGAAACTGTAGCATTCTTACCGATCAAACTATTACCAAAAACCTTTAAGAATGACATTTTAAATAGATGTTACTATGCCAAATATCCAGCAGCTTCCAGATACATGGAACAAATAGCTTTCAAAATACACAGAGAAAACAGAAGAAATCAAAATCATGTGCAAAGGGAACGAATTAAAGATGATGCCCGTTATCTTATTTCCTATGGGAGATGTATCAAGACTATAATAAATTTGGAAAGTATCACAACTAAAATCCATTGAGTATTAACAAAATATAGGATTCATTATTCTAGGATGACTCTAGAAAGATGAACATTTTCTTGTCAAAAAGAAGCTAATGTCTAGACATTTTTCTATTGTTTACCCAGAAAATGAGTTTTCATCCTGATGCTTTTATTCAATTACAAAAAGCAGCTATTTCCTTTGTTTTCATTAATTTATTCATACAGAAGGTCATAGAACACTAAATATAAAAGAAAAATAACAAGATATCAACATGTTCTTAGACCACTTCAATTGGAAGCTGATATCCAACAGGATGGGGAGAACAAAATCAATAATAATAATAATAACTTTTATTATTATTTTTACCCAATTTTCTTTTGCCAGTGAAGGTGTTGAGAACATGAGGTTGTAAAAAAAAAATCTGGTCTGGAACCTGAAACCTGGTTTTTAGTTAGGGATATGACAAAACCAGTTTGTTTGGGCTCCTGAGAGACTGCCTGTTTACATTTTCATTATGAGCATTTATATTTTGGAAATCCCAAACTTTACAAATTGGGGCTTGATTTATTAGCTTTTTGATTGTCTAGAGTTAAGAAAATGATAGAAAATGGTTAATAAAGCAGATTAAAAGTGTGTCACAATTTCAGAGACCTGGTTGTTAAACATTACTTACTAATATTACTATTAATTCTAGTCCAGTCGCTACCAAAATTTAGTCCTGCAACATTAAACTGGTCATTTAACTTGTTGAAGTTATTTCCTAAGGCAGCTAGATGGCTCAGTGGATAGAGCAACATCCCTGAAGTCAGGAGGCCTGAGTTCAAATCTGAACCTTGGGCAAGTCACTTAACCTCAATTGCCTTAGCAAAAAAAAAAAAAAAAAAGAAGAAGCAGAAGAAGAAATTATTTCTCTAATCTGTTTTTTTTTTTTTTTAAGTGTGGAAAATAAATATATTTATGTTACTTATCCACTACCTCTTAAGATACCTATGGTAAAATGATATGACACCGATCCCATATTTTATTGAAAGCATAACCTTGTGCCATCATCTCCTCTAGGAGACCTTATCTGATCTTGCAGCATTAGTTAGTACTCTGAAATCAGCACCTATTATTATGTGTTTTGTCTGTACTTATATAGCCCTAGACGAACTTAAGCTCCTTGAGAGCAGGGACTATTTCATTTTTGTCTTTAATCTTTTTTTTTTTCTTTAAACAGAGGCAGGTGGTAGCCCAATGGACAGAGTATTGGGCCTGAAATCAGAAGGATCTGAGTTTAAATTTAGATTCTTACAACTAAGTGATCCTAGGCAAGTTATTTGATTTATCTTCCTCAGTTTCTTCAACTGTAAAATGGGGATAATAATGACACTTATTTGGCAGTTCTTGTGAGGATCAACTGAAATAATTATTTTATTTTTTGAATTTTATTTTTAGTTTATGAAATAAAGCCAGCATTTCTATATCATAGAAGAATAATAAGAGGGTTGCACATGAAACTACAAATCTATTATGTACAACTTGCTATTTCTTTTAAATACATAATAAAGTTATGTTGTAAGTTTCTTTTCTTTTCTTTTCTTTTTTTAGATAATTTAGATAACTTTTTAAAGTGCTTAACATAGTGCCTGGCATGTAATAGGTGCTCCATAAATGTTTATTCTCTCCCATCCCACTTTATATCCTTAGTATATAGCACAATAGCTTATTACATAATAGGTATTTCAATATTTTTATTTAATAGGATGACTCTGGGCAAGTAATTTCACCCCTCTTGGCTTCCATTTCCTTAAACGTAAAATACAAGGTTTGGACTAGATGGTATCTAAGTTTAATTTACGATCCAAGGACTTGCCCCTTAAAGCACTATGCAGATATGTTATTTCTGGTGGTGTTATTGGAGATCTGGGCTACATGACTTCTGAAGTACATTTAAGATCTGGAATTTCATAATTCTATTTTGTAAGCCATCTTTAAAAAACCCAAAACAGATGCAATGGGGATCACTTATGTGATACATTTTTTCCTTATGATTTCTCATCTCCATACAAGTCATCAATCAGGTTGTGCTTAAGCATAAGGTTTAGGGTGTCTGGAAAAGTGAGATCAGCTTGTTCAACCTCATCCAGAAAATACAAAGCGAATACACAACCGATAAAGCATTGGTAAGTAGTTTAATGATTAGCCAAATGTCTGGATCATTCTTAAATTCTGAATCATAGTAAAAAGAGATTGTATGAAAACAAAAAACTGCCCAGTTCCACAGTTGCGATGGTATTTTCTTCTACATAATTATTTTTTATAGGATCAATGTTATTTTTTTTCTGGTTCCTTTTGGAGAGCCCATATTCTCTGTTTTTCAGGTTCCCTGGTCTTAGGTAAAACACAAGATCGGGCTGGGTTGATTTAGGGCATTATTAGCTGTTTATACAGTACTGAGGCTGCACATGACGTTGTGAAAAATGACTTTCCGATCTCAGAGAATAAATCAGAGCCAGAAACTGATTCCACTTAATACTTAACTTTAGCAAGTAAAATATTACACCTGTTATTATTCAGGGCAAACACAGTCCCTTCCATTTGTTTATTGAGGAAACAATTTATTTGAGGACATTTAATTGCAACAGCAAAACCAGTGTTGGGGGTTAATCCCAGTTTATAGATGCAATTAAAAACGGTGTGCTGGGCCCAGTATTTATTATCTAAGCCCAGAGTGTTGACACAACCAGGGTGTCAAGATGGATATACTTTTGTGTGTCTGTGTTGAGAGGTGTAAGACCAGTTACAAGGGAAGTGGACACAACTATATGATCTTTCTTGCTCAAGTGTGACAGCCTGATGAGGGAAGACATTTCTAATACAATTTTATTTTAAGTGATATTGGTTCAAATTATTGTGTGTATCTAAGATTGTTTGGTTTCTTGTCAACGATTCATGACATTTTAATCACCAGCAGGTAGACACTAATGTTCCACATCCCCAGGCAGCGTTCTACAGACAGCCTGACCTGAACTCTGGCTCCTTACTCTCTTCCCCACCTCCACCTTCCACTCCCACCTCATCCCCAACTATTACAACTCAAGCTAGATCCCAAAAAATCCCTAGCTCCTAGTACTCCACATAAGACTGTTCAGTTCATGTTTCTAAGACATATAAGTTCACTTCACTTGTGCAAGACAATCTTTGGTTACCATCATGGAAATGTCATATGTGCAATCAGATCCACTTGTCTGAGTGGACAGAGGAGATCAAGTCTCTTTCTAAGGGGTTTAAAAGGGAAATAGTAAATAATTGACCAGTGCAAGTGATTTTTTTATCTTAAAAGGAGAAAAGGACTAAGACTATTGGCCATGTTTTGGGTTGTTTTAGTATATAAATGAAATCTTTGATTGTTTAAGTTATATGTCAGGATTTAGAAATGATATTTATTCCAATTTTTATACAAGTGACAAACTATACAACATTAAGCATTTAAATAATATGGGAATACCCCCATTACCAGCCCCAATCAACTTTAAAAAAAAATAATTTTACATAAACAGTAATCTTTTCATTTACTTTGGTTATGCATTCATTCAATAACCATGTATTAAGTATACCCTTATATACAAAGCATAAGTCATCAAGGTCTTCAGGTAAATGATTTTTTTAATGAATATTTACGGAATATTGAATTATAAAGGGCACTATTTTTATTCATCAAACTAGATTTGATAAAAGTTATGCATAGTCTTTATGCATAAACAATAATCTATGCTAATTAACTGTGAGAGTATGTATAGAAGAATTAAATTAAATCTCAAAGCTACATTCACCTTTTATGACTCATGAGCATGAGTCATGTTTTAACATACCCTACACACACAGCTATTGTATAAAGTATCATGCTTGGCCTTGAAGAGATACAGAGTAAGGTTCATGTATCCATAAAACTTATAAATCATGTAGAAAGAAGACTCACATAACTAACTAAAACACAATATCATGTGATAAGTGCATTTGAAGGATGGGAAATAAGATTACAGATGGGAAAATATATTTTAATATCTTTTATTATTATTAGTTTTTCTTTTTATTTGTATTAATGTGGGGGATCTGTCATGGAGATGATAGACTTGGAGTTGATTTTTACAAGATGGTTAAGAATTAAGAGTGAAAAAGGAGAATGTTTCAGGCATAGGAGACAATTCTTGTTGCTCAGTTTTTTCAGTTATTATCCTTTTTTAAAATTTATTTTATTATAGCTTTTTATCTACAAAACATATGCATGGGTAATTTTTCAACACTGACCCTTGCAAAGCCTTCTGTTCCAAATTTTCCCCTCCTTCCTCCACCCTCTCCCCTAGATGGCAGATAGACAAATACATGTTAAATATGTTAAAATATATTTAAATCAATATGTATAATTTTCGTTATCTTGCTGCACAAGAAAAATCAGATCTAGAAAGAAAAAAAAACCTGAGAAAGAAACAAAAATGCAAGCAAACAATAACAGAAAGAGTGAAAATACTATGCTGTGTTCCACACTCACTTCCCATGGTTCCTTCTCTGGGTGTAGATGGCTCTCTTCATCACTGAACAATTGGAACATCTCATTGTGGAAGAGAGCCACATCCATCAGAACTGATCATCATATAGTCTTGTTGTTGCCATGTATAATAATCATCTGGTCCTGCTCATTTCACTCAGCATCAGTTCATGTAAGTCTCTCCAGGTCTCTCTGTATTCATCCTGCTGGTCGTTTCTTACAAAACAATAATATTCCAATTGTACAATATTTCAGAGTCTGATTCTTTTTGTACAGCAAAATAACGTTTTGGTCATGTATACTTATTGTGTATCTAATTTATATTTTAATATATTTAACATCTACTGGTCATCCTGCCATCTAGAGGTGGGGGGTAAAGAGGTGAAAATTGGAACAAGAGGTTTAGCAATTGTTAATGCTGTAAAGTTACCCATGCATATATCCTGTAAATAAAAGGCTATTAAATAAAAAAAAAAAAAAAACAAAACAAAAAAAAAGATTAAAATATAAAAATTACTGATTAAAAAAAACAATAATATTCCATAACATTCATATACCACAATTTATTCAACCATTCTCCAATTGATGGGCATCCACTCAGTTTCCAGTTTCTGGCCACTATAAAAAGGGCTGTCAAGTCATTGTCCTATTCTACTAACTCCATTTAGGATTTTCTTTTTGTTTTTGTTTTTTGACAAAGATACTGGAGTGGTTTCCCATTTCCTTCTCTAGTTCATTTTATATATAAGTAAACTGAGACAAACAGTATCTGAGACCTGATTGAGCTCTGAAAGATGAGTCTTCCTGAGTCCAAGCCCAGTACTCTAACCACTGTGTCCCCTTAACTACCCATAGAGAATAGTAACTCAAATAAAAATCCAGGGATAGGAAAACACATGATATGCATCTGCATAGAGATTAGAAGAAGCACACTGGCAGAAAATGTTTAAAAGCATTTGAGTTGGAGGGTTTTTTTCCCATTTGCTTGCAATAAATTTTAATTTTCTTGCATATTTTTCCTATGTGTGTGTTCTATATCAGCTTTGTCCTGTTTCTGACATTATAGCATCACTTCTGTTTGATCAGAAATCTGAGCTTTGTCATTATCTTGGATAAGCAAATCAATCAACACGTATTAAATACCTACTATGTGCCAGGAACTGTGCTTAGCTCTAGATACGTTACTTCTTTACATATCAGATTCCATATTAATAATAAGATACGGTTGTATTAGATCTTCTCCACAATCCCTTCTACCTTTAAATCCCAGGACTCTTGTTTCATATTCATTTTAATAATAATTTTAATAAAATAATAATAATAACAGCTAACATTTATGTAATATTTACTATGTGCCAGACACTGTGCTAGGTGCTTCACAGTTTCATCTCATTTGTTCCTCAGAAGAGTCCTAGAAGATAGGTGCTATTATTATCCCCATTTACAGAGGAGGAAACTGAGATAAACAGTAGTTAAGTGACTTACCTAAGATCACACCGCTAGTAAGTGTCTAAGACTGAATCTGAACTCAGGTCTTCCTGATTCCAAGCCTAGTATTCTATCTATTGGAACACCTAGCTGCCCCAAATTACCCAATACAGTGGCCCGGTCTTCTAGGACAAAGCTTCTTAAATTGTGAGTCATGACCCTATATGGATTACTGAATGTGAATCATGAAATTATGATTTATTATCAGCAAATGTTTGATTTGTATACCTATTTTATATATCTATGTTACCTGGAGTCATGTAAAAATTTCTTGGGCAAAAAGGGGTCACAAGTAAAAATAATTTTAAAAGCCTTGCTCTAGGGGACCTTATAAGGAATGAGGTCATTCATTAAAAAGGAAAGGGTCTAATATATATTAACTATAACTACCAAATTTTGTTGCAGAGTTTCTAGGATATTGTTATATCTACCAGGAAGAGTCTGCCTGTTGATGTTCTGCTGCGTTCAAATGTCCAAGGACCTAATGTCCTGAATGCCATGATAACACACAGTGGCCAAGTGTCTCCACTGATGCTCTAAAGTATCTTGTCCTGCTCCATAGTTTGGAGAATCCTAGAAACTTGTATATAGGTTTATGTAAGCCTTCTCACATATATTATCCAAGCTTCGAAACTTTCAAAGATCAACCTGAATTAATTTTCTGCTCAGTTTAGTGGTGATACAAATAGTGCATGATGCCATTTGTGAGAGGATAGTTTTTTGCTTTATTTAACTTAGTTTAACAACAACAACAGCTGAAGTATCAGATAGAATGTCATTTGAGATTATATTTTTACTCCCTTTCTTTAGTCCTCCTCTTGACTCCCCCCAAGGGACATTTACCTATCTGTATATGAATTGGGTGTAGAACTCCCTGTAGAATGGGGGTTTCCTGAAGGCAGTGGCTTTTGTTTTTTGTCTTTATATCAATATTGCCTAGCAAATGTGTGCCTCTGACTCCAAAGTTGTATTGAATTTGATCACTAGGTTGGAGTAGTAAACAGATGGATATTTATTGAAATCTAGACGACTATAGTTCTACTCCTGCCTCAAATTTTATTACAATTCTGTCTCAAATTATTGCCTCAATAGCTGTGTGCCCCAGTCAAGTCACTTAGCATCTTTCTCTTCTGTGAAGAATTTAATGTCACAACTATTTAAAAGTTCCTTTGAGTTCTCTTGCCAATTACACCTTTGTTAAGTTTCTATTAACCCTCCAGTTCAAAGTACCATAATAATCTCTAAAAAATAATCTTGAGTATTTTGTCTTGTTTTCAAATTGATCCATATGTAAGTGGATCTTGTCTTCCCAGATGACTGTAAACTCCTTGAAGGGTACAATTTCTATAAAGTGGAGGCTTCACACAAGTATCTATCAAGTGGCAGAATGCAGATTTATGACCAAAAGAGAAATTAATATAAAATGTCAAGAGACGGAATCAATACCAATATAGAAAATAAAGAAAAATATATAGCACAAAGGCAATTAATTACACCTGGATGGAGGAAAATACTTGAGTGTTAAAACATTCTGTCCCCTTGCATATTTGGATAATGTGGATCTTAAGTAATTTGAAAAAATTATATAATCTCTCTGGGCTTCAGTTTTTTTCCTCACTTATAAAAGAGAGAATTAAATTAGATGATCTGTTAGGGTCTTTCTAGCTTTAATGTTGTGTAATTCTATGAACATTTATATAGTGACTACAGGAGTGTGATGAACCAGTTTACACTGGTCTGAAGAGCTGTTACTAAATTTTCAGTGTGAGCATTTACACCTCTTCAAATGTCATAAATCAAGGCTTGATTTATTGTTTTTGATCGGCCAGACAAAAGAAAGTGAAAGAAATCTCCATAATGCTGATTAAGCTTAACCATATGTCACATATGTGTGTGTGCTTATATATATGCATGTGTGTATATGTGTGTGTATCCTTTCCTATAGAGCTGATTGTTAAGTTTGCCAGTATACTTTCTACCTTAAGGTTTGAAAAGTGTGTATACACACATATACATACATATATATGTGTGTATATATTTATATATGTAATCTTATTTGAACTTTAAACAACCCTATAAGGTAAGTGCTAATGTTATCGCCATTTTACAGATGAGGAAACCGAGGCTGGAAGATGCTAAGTGACTTGACTGGGGCACACAGCTATTGAGGCAATAATTTGAGACAGAACTGTAATAAAATTTGAGGCAGGATTAGAACTATAGTCTTCTAGATTTCATAAATATCCATCTGTTTACTACTCCAACCTAGTGATCAAATTCAATACAACTTTGGAGTCAGAGGCACACATTTGCTAGGCAATGTTGATATAAAGACAAAAAACAAAAGCCACTGCCTTCAGGAAACTCATTCTACAGGGAGTTCTACACCCAATTCATATACAGATAGGTAAATGTCCCTTTGGGGGAGTCAAGAAGAAAGGGAGTAAAAATATAATCTCAAATGACATTCTATCTGATACTTCAGCTGTTGTTTTTAAACTAAGTTAAATAAAGCAAAAAACTATCCTCTCACAAATGGTATCATGGACTATTTGTATCACCACTAAACTGTGAGCAATAAAAATGAAACTAAAATCAAACCACTTTAGTCAGGAGTTCTATTAAAAAACTGGGTGGAGAAATTTGCCAAAAGAACTGGCTGAAATAAAGTTTGAAATTTAACTATAGATTTTATTATTAATAATTATGTTCTCCCTAATTGCTGATAATTTTCCTTCCTTCATTTTACTTGACTTCTGTCAACATACTATCCCAACTAATACCTAGAAAAGGAAAAGCTAGTGTAGGTTATTAAATCTTTATCACTGAGTAGATGGATTCAGGGAAGGGGAGGAGTTAAGCTGATCATTCATGTCATCCTAAGAAGAGGTAATCAACTGTTATTGCTATTACAGAAGATTTCCTACAGGCCACTAGAAATATAATCCTGCAGATTTCAGAATCTTCCTCCTCCTATGTCCTGCCCTACTTTCCTGGTCATCCATATAACTCAACAATTGTCTTAGAATCATTCCTGCCACTTCCCCCACCCCCATCCCAAAGGTTACTGTCATGAGGAATGTTTCCCAAATCTTCCTTTGCTGAGAGTAAATATTTTGGAAATAGCACAGAATTAGGAGTTAGACTGTTATCAGATCTGAATATGATATAAACCTGAGGGCGACAGGATCAATAGCCAAAAGAATCGCAACACGATGAAACAATGAGCAATAGGATAAAATTCAATAAGGATACCTGTAAAGTTTTATTCTCATTTAAAAAAAATCAACTAGAAAAGAATAAATAAATGGAGAAAGTGTGACTATTTAACAGATCATAGGGAAAACATCTGTAAATTTTAATGCAAAACAAGCTTAATATAAGTCATAAGAGAAAATGTAGTAACCAAAAAAGTCTAATTCCTTAGTGTCCTAATAGAATGAGGGAAATAATCCTACAGCAGTCTGCTTTGATCAAACAGCTGTTGACCTGACAAGGGAGGAGTTAGAAGGTTATCAAAAGGCAAAGTGACATCACTAAGGATGGACAGCTTCTTCGTCCACTTATATACTCTAAAAGTGGAGTAAGAAGTCTTATGGGAGTGAGAGAATATGAGCTATGGCCTCAGGAATATCTTCCTTGTTCATAAATATCTCTCCTCTTCCCATTCTAGAGGTCTCTCCAGAAGAATACAGGTCTAATTTGTTCCCTTCAGTTGAAGGATCCCATCTAATATCCTTTCTGGGGATGGAGAAGTCACGTGAAGAACATGTTTCAGGGGTCACTTTTACAGACAGAGCAAGTTATTCATATATTTCACTTCACCCATGCAGAAAAAAGGATGGGGAAAGGATTGAAGGGTCAAGTACATGGTAGGAAATCTGTTTACTCCTGAAGGAATTTCCCCAAATTCAAAATAACAAAGTTTTAGAGACACAAGAGAGCTTAGAGATACAGTTTCTATCTCTCTACCTTTCAGACTCCCTTCTCTAGGCCTCAATTTCCCCATTTGCAAAAGGAGGTGTTAGGCTGAAAAGATTTTATAAAACTCACATCCTACAAGTGAAAAAAACTGAGTCCCAGAAAGCTAAAGTGATGTCTTGATGTCACACAGTTATAAGCAATTTCAACTTTTTTTCATTTTACATAAAATAAGGACTTAGTCTGTCCCTGAGAAGGTGCCCATCTATCGTCTCATTCTTCCATAAACCCAACCTAAAAAAAGGTCTGATGCAATCCCTCTGTGAGCCTCTATGGATCAATGCTGGAGAAGTAGGTAAGCTATTGTAAAGGAGCCTCCTGAGCGTGTGTTAGTTAGTCTGGATAGGTTCATCACCCTGAAGGATAAGGAGTGTATATAAGAGGAGGCTGCTTGCCACTGTCAAAATAAATTTATGAGTCAAAATTAATTAACTTTCTTGCTGAAGCTTTTAACACTCACCTAGTGTACAGAGACAGTGGCACAGGGAAAACAGATACACATCAACAAAAAGAAAAAAAAAAACCTAGACATTAAAAGAAAAGAATATTTCAGAGCTAGACTCTAAGAGGAAGGGAAAGACTTGCCTTTTTTCTGACTCTAAGTCTATGGACAGATCTGGGCAGAAGCAGCTCTTCAGTTAGCTAATTGATTTCAAGCTCTGCACCTGAGGAATTGGTTTGTGACTTGCCTCACCACTGCCTGATTTGGAGTCAAGTTGTAGAATGGCTCAAAATCACTGGGGTTCCTTGGGACTCCTGTGGGAATCCCCTGCACCAGATAGATTTTCCTGTGCTTGGGAAGAAGCAACAAACAGGTATAGGATAAAAGGTAGATTACAGATCGTTATCTACTACCATTTGTTTAAAAATGTTGTTTGTGTTTGTTTGGAGATGAAAGGAGGAAAAAGTGGAAGACAGCTCTGCCTCTGGAACCCTCTACTTCCTTCCATGTTACCCCCCCCAACCCCCAGATCTCATCTTTGTAATAATTCTAATCTTGATGTCTCATTGTACCCTCAATAGAGTATAACTATATATATATATATATGTATATATGTGTGTATATATATATATATATATATAGTTTTAAAAGTCAGTCCCTTATAGAAATGGATAGGCGACATGGTTGTTATTGTTTTTGTTTAAAACTAAAACATGGAATTTGGATCTTAGCAAAGTGAATATTAAGGGAAAAGACTGCTAGGGTTCTCCTGGATTTCTAATATTTGCCTTCACCCTCCACCTTTAATTGGGCCTGGCTTCTGGCCTCCCAAACGAAATGAAAGGGAGACTGTGGGTGGCTCATGTCAATCCATCCTTATTATTGGGGAAAGCAACTGATAGGGAAAGTGATGGAGCAGCTTCATCTTCAGGAAATGAAAGACCCTATGATATTAAATGCAAGCCAGACAGAGATGGAAGAGTACTTCTAGCTAAAAGCCTATTTATGCCAGACCCCCCCCCCTCCCCAATCCCGTTGTAACCAAACTTCAGAATAATAATAATAAGTCAAGGGCTTGGGTGTTGGGCTATCCGAGGCGTCTGCTGTGTCTGTGACCCTCAAGTGGCCCCGAGTCCGCTGAGGGAGCGCTAAAGGTGCCTGAGAGGTCCCCAGCAAAGCCAGGGGGAGGGAGCAGCAGTAAGATCAGATGGTGCATTTTAGCCAGATATTTAAGACATATGAGGGAAGAGTAGTTAAAACCCACATTATATAGTTCTGTCGGGTATAAAATTGCATGTGCTGACCCATATATTTTAACTGCAAACGGACTCGAGTCACTTAAAATATTGCAACGTCGATAGGACGAATTAATTGGAAATAAGAAACGAAAGAATACAATTAAACGAGAAGAGAATCATTTTCTAATTTAATAGAGGGACATTTATAAAGATCACAAGCTAAAAGGCATCGAATGATTCTATCGACATTGTATTAAATCAGGCACTGCAGTCCTGAGTCGGGACGGAGAGAGCCGGGATCTGATCCACCAGCTTTAACCCACCCGGGGCACGAGGGGGCGTGGAAGGTGACCGCCGGGTTCCCCGCCTGCCTTATAATTCGCTCCGGCTGCAAACCCAAACGTTCAGCTGCCCGATCTGTGGTCCAACCTTCCACTCCCACGGAACTCGTGTGGTTCCCTCTCCCCACCCACCCGACTCACCCACTTCCCAAAGCCCAGGGAACGGAGAGAAAGCGTGGCTCACGTTCGGGTAGCGCCGCATACGCAGATATATTACAACAAAATTGCTAATTGGAAAATGAAATTGTCAATAAAGCATCCCCCCGCGTATACAATATCCTTAAATATTAAGATATTTTATTAGCCCCATTTCCTAACAATAATTTATTGCAATAAAACAGACACCGAAGGTCCTCTTAAATTGTCTTTTCATAATGAATAAATTTAAGCGGGCTAATTAATATATAAACTAGCCCAATTTGTCAAGTTGATTTGTATTTTAGTTAATTGTGAAAGTAATTACCACATGGGCAAATTAACAGCTTTCTGGAAATGACCAAGCCTGAGGTTTTATTTCCTTCCTGGGTGAAGAAAATTCATTTTTCCAAGCTCTTGATGTGATGAATAAAAGTCATAAATCTGGGTGATTGGTGCAGGCAGAGTCTAAATGGCTTCATATTTCATTTTAGGTTTAATAGAAATATTCATGCTCTGTTTTAATGAAATTAAATTGAAGGGGGATGGGTGGGGGAGGAGGCCGTGGAGAGGGGCTTAAAGGTACCGTTCACGTTTTCATCTCCCCAACTCCCAGGCAGCGGCGTGGTGGCCTCGAACGCCTAACGTCCAGTAATCAGAGGCCAACCGCACGCCGGGCAGGAGCCGCCCATACCCGGCCTGGAGCGAACCAGGCGGACCGCATCCAAACCCTCATCCATTTCCTACCTGGAGAAGGGGAAAGGAGGAGCCTCAGTTCAAACCCAACTCCTATTCCTCAGGGGGTATTTGAAACCCCTTTCACCAGGTGTGCAGGTAGAGGCAATAAACGGGAAGAGCTTCACATCCCCCGAATTCATTTGCATTTGAAAGAAAATTTCCCCACTCCCCACCCCCCTCCAGAGGACCCGCGCTCTGGGGAGGTCCCGGGGTCAACTGGGAAGAGTCTGGGTGTTGATTTTTCCAAAACAATACATTCCCTGCTGTTACTTTATTCTGTGAAGGAATAAATAAAAGTAAAGCTGGCTGCTAAGGGCTCCCTCCCACTGTGCTTGGCTGGTTCTGTCGTATTGTTGCTTTCAGGTTCATGTTTCCGTTCAGGATTGGGCTGGGGCTGTTGGTTGTTTTGGGATGGGGGACATGACTTGGGGGGGCTTCGTGTTTGTCCGGACGCGATAGGTGTTGGCTGTTTGGTTTTATTCCATGTTTTTTCATCATATCTTCTCATGGCTCCTGCTACTCTCTGGAGTTTCCTCTCTCTAGACACCCCACCCCACTTTTTTCGCTAGTAGTGTCCCTAATTAAAGATCAAAACTAAGTTTTCCCTTCCACCACTCTCCACCGAGCATGTTCTTGCGTTTTCCTTTACAACTTTTGGACTTTCGTCCTGCACTGAATGGAGTTAATTAACCCTCGCGACTGACTCTGCTGAGTATAAAAACACATCTTCCTGCCTCTCCGTTTTATTATCCCCCTCCCCTTCCTCTAAAAGGCAAATCTAAGTCTGGTGCCTTTGGGCAGCGGGATTTTTCCAGGTCCAACAGAATCGACCTCATTTTGCAGCGACACAAAGCCAGAAAGAATAGGGCAAGGAAGATGCTGCCTACTGCTCTATCCCACCTTCTCTGATCCTCTAGGAGACCTGAAGGATGTTTAGAGTTAGATATTGCAGAATAATTTTAATTGATTAATTATATGTCACTTAGAGTTTCGAGAGAGAGAGAGAGAGAGAGAGAGAGAGAGAGAGAGAGAGAGAGAGAGAGAGAGAGAGAGAGAGAGAGATTCTATTTTCTCTTTTCTTTAACTAAGTTGGATCCAACCAACTGGTTAAGTCAATGTGGGAGTGGATTTCTGACACAGGACCTGTCCTCTGCAGGAGCCGCTCCTTAATGGATCTGATCTGTGACTTGTTGATTTCCCCTGAGCAAATAAGGCTTTGATGCAGTTCCAGGGAGAGTGGTTAGCTGATGAATTGACAAAAACTAATCAGCTTTATTGGGAAACAGGTTAAGGGCACCGGCGTGTCAATAATTCTCAGCCTGACCCCCTCATCCATTAACCGAGGCAGGCTGATTAGAGTAAGAAGACCCTCCTGCTTTCTGCACCGAAATTGCTTTCATAAACTCACCATTATTAGCAGTCGATGCGAGCAGCTAATTTAGAGAAGACATCCCGGGGATGTCACATCTATCATCCGGGTTTATGTATCATTATCTCATTTACAGAATGTCGCAGTGTAATATCTGTGTTTGGCAATAGGCTTGGACCCGCGCCTGGTGCTCTCGCTGCTTTCTTTTGCCCAAGCGCCTTTTCGACCTCCTTGATCCCCGATGCAAAAGGAAAAAATGGGTCGAAGTATCCGTGGAAGGGAAAGCTGTGCCGGGTTAGGGGGAGGCTCGACGAGCTAGAAGGAAGTATAGGAATCTTGGGGTGGGAGAGGAGAGAAGACAGCTGCCTTCCATACCGCTAGCGCTGCCCCAGACTCTCTCACCTGTGGAACCCAAGACCCCCTAGAACCGCTGGCAGGCCCGGCCGTCAGCGTTGCAGTCAGATATCTGGCATCTTCCTCATCCCTTCTAGCTCCGGGGTCTATGATGGGAGCATAGAGTGGCTCAGGCAGGGAGAGGGGAGAGCAAGAGCATGTTTCTTTTTACCCCTTAAGGACTGGCTAGAAGCGAGTTCCGGGGTGATGGACACGGGGCGAGCCAAGGCTCAGCTCCTGGGACGTCCCTCGGAACTCACGGACTGCTTTTGTTCCAAGGCTATTCTTTACCTCCTAACTACATCACTTAGGACCAGATGAAAGCTTTTGAGTAGAGCATCACCAGGATTCTCCATTTAGACATAAGGTGACGAAATCCTGCTAAAAATATAATATAATACTCTCTCTGTCCAGTGGGTCTCTTCCACGGAAGCCTTGAGTTCCGAGTCACAGTGATGCCATCAAACTTGCAAAATCAAACGGGAGCATTAGTAAAAGAAAATCATTCTCAGAGATCTATTGTACCCCAAGCTCCCGGAGAGGCCCTCTTCCCTCCCCCTCCCCCCCGCCCCCCAACATAACCAAGAGTAGGCCTTGCCGGCTGTGTCTGGGGCCCTGACCCTTCTCTTGTGACTGGGGGTGAGGGGCGGAGCTGGGGGCCGAACGGACACCTGTTCCGAGGGGGTAATTATTTTAATGCAGGAGCCCTAAGAGTCACCCGGGCCTGCCCCCTCCTCCCCTCAGTGACAGACGGCTGAGGCTCCGGCAGAAGCCAGCTCCGAGGCCTTTCAAGGGAATTTCCCAGATGGGCTGAGCCGAGTGTCACCAGGGGCCCTTTAACGAGTTCATTAGCCAAATTATCTCAGCCCGCAGGATAGGGAGGGGGAGCCAAAGGGCGGGAGGGGTGAGGGCCGGGTGAGCCGCCGGGCGCTCCTGCGACCAGGTGTCTGTCCTTTCGATGCCTTCGCCATTTGCTTTAGGGCGTCTCCGTACCCACCACCGGGGCCCTGCCACGGTAGGGAAAGCAACATCAACACACCTGCCAGGGACGACGGGAGTGGGAACGACTGCCCGGCATGACGGAGGGGCGCGCCACGATTCCGGCTTTTATCAGCCAAGGGATAGATTTACTTATTTTAATTTTTTTATGTAAATAGCATTTTATTTTTTCCAATGACATGTAAAGATAGTTTTCAATATGCATTTTTAATAAGATTTGGAGTTCTGATTTTTCCCTCCCTCCCCCAAACTGCAAGCAATCTGTTAGAGATTAAGTTTGTGCGTGATTTTTTTTAAATTGTGGAATAAAAATATGATGTAGCATAATATTATGAATACGCTGGGCCAAGGGGACAACTATGCCTTCTAGCAAGTTGAGAGCAATCACAACGCAATTATAAAAATGTTTTAGATCTGTATACATATAGGGAGAGGAGATGTTATGGTTTGAAATAAAGATCGTGGAGCAAATAATTCAGAACCAACTCCAACTTAACTCGTTTATTCCTTCATAAGTTTTTGTGTCCAAGGTCGTTTACTTGGAGCTTTTGGAGATACAATCAAGAATGTATTTATGATCTATCTCAACCTTCCAGGAGTCTGCCATCTAGTCAGGAAAGATGGTATCAGAATTTTCCCACAAAAACTAGGTTAGACTTTTAGGTTTGGAAAGCTTAAAGTGGGACCTGCCTTGCCCACTCTAAATCTGTGTGTATGTAGGTCTGTACATCTATGTGTACAAATGTACAAAATGTAGATGTGTGCCTCCCACAAATATAATAATCATGAATATTTTTGCCCAAAGGCATGTTTAGCTGTTAAAGTATAGCCTATTGAAAGAGAAAAACTATTTTAGCAGTTATAACTCCACCTTTCCCTACAAGAGGATGGATTCTCAGGGATAGATCATTCAGTATTTAGAAGGGAAAAGAAAGGTAAGTGATTCTCTTATACTACATTCCTTTGGAGATTTAGGAAATTTCAACTGTTGAACCTGAATCCCGACATGAAGTGGCACCCAGCCCTCCAACCACCCAAGCCTGGAGCCATCCGCCCCTCCTTCTCTCCCCAATCTGCTACTTCTGCAGCATCAGCACCTACTAAATAGGCCAATTAACTAAGACTTCCTGCCATTATCTAACATGGATTCGAACATTACAGCGCTACTATTCATCTATAATTTCGATTCAGAATGCACTTTAAAGTTCATGAACTGAAGCCTTAAAAGGTGAAAGCTTATGTCCAGGAGCAAGGGACATATTTATACCCACAGGTACAGGGATGTGTACTCACCTAGGTATTTCTTAGCCATCTTCCCCTCCCCTCCTTTATCCTCCCTGTTACCCTTCTCTGTAAATATAGATAGATATGCTAGAAATAATATCCTTTTGGCAATACTCCCGTACCTCGATTCTTTGACACTTACAGAAGTCCCTGAGCATTCTCCTCCATAAAATGGGGAATAATAAAGTCTGTAGGACCTGCTTCACAGGGTGACTGGGAAGCTCAAGTGAGATAATCTACGTAAAGTGCTTACTAAACTCTGAAGAGTAGTATAAATGTCAGCTTCGATGGTGATGATTAACGATGATAATGGCCTGGGATTTCTGATGTAAATTGTGTCCTGGCTACATGCACCCCAAGTTCTTTGTGTTTGCTTGAATTTCAAGTGAGTGGACATATAAGCACAATCTAGATATGATCTAATGGGGACTCACTAAAAATCTGATTTCTGGGTGTCTTATTTTTGTGGTCCTGTAATATGGAGGTTTATTTGAAATGCACAATTGTGCTGGGAGTCATTTTCATGTGGAAAACATCAATATATCTAGATTTATCTAGATTTGTACATAGTTAACTTTGTATTTGAAGATGTCTAATATCTTCAATGCAGGTCAGCTGTATGTAATCTCTGTGTTATCACATATCAAGATACAACGAAATATTTATAATGAAAAAATAGGGAAATGTATAAACATGTCCCATGTGAAGTATTACACAGAAACCTGCATCACTATTCTGGTTCCATTTCCTAATATGAGGGAACTGCTCTCTTCTGCTGTCTCCTCCCCATTTCCCCTGTGAGGAGAAACATTTGTACAAATCAGGTGGACTTTATTCTGCATACCCGAGAACAAATCCTGTTACTGTTTTGTGTGTGTGTGTGTGTGTGTGCGCTCCAAAGGAAGTTGGAACCTAAGATCAACTTTGGTTTGGCCCAGATGTCAATATAGACAGGATTATGGGATTTTTTTTTTCTTTTTCCCAATTTAGGGAGAAAAAATGGTGCAAATACTGGATTCAAACTGGAGCTTGAAATTTGCTCATATTGACTACCTAAAAAGTTCCCTTTTATCTTAAATTCCAGCAGTCCTTCTAGAAAAAGCCTAGTAGAGCTAACAATCTGCTAGGTTTTGGTGGCAGCTGGTTCAAGCCCAGTTTTCAGGTGGGAAAATTGGAAAGTAAATGGCTGAGCAGAGTTAGGATTGAGTCACAGGACCAAACATCCAGCTAAAGACCAAGAAGTTCTATGCTCAGTTATGTTGTGATTCTATAGCCCAGATGGACCAAACCAGACTGGGGAAATAAATGCTCCAATTGTAATTCAGGCCTAGACCACAATCTACCCCAACATTAGAAATGGGGAAGGAGAAGATATTTAGACAGACCAAAGTACTGGGATCAGAACTTCTGGTTTTATTTTCAAAGAGTATTTTTTCCCCCTTCTTGAGAAGGAATAAAATTTCCGAAGAAAGGGAGAGGGAAAAAAAAGAAGGAAATGTGTCAGGGTCAGGTCTTTTCACCCACTATTTATTCTTAACTCAAAAAAATCCAAATAAATATATTTACCCATTGGGGTTTCATTGCCCTATTTGGTATGGGGCTGAAGTCTGAATTTCTTTTCCATGAACTAATAAAACTTTCCACTCTGACCCATCTATATTAATACATCTTTCAAGAATCAGTGAATTCATAGAACAATGGACTTGGAATCAGGAAGAGCAGAGTTCCAATTCTGTATTAGATGCTAATTAACTGTGTGACCTTTTCCAAGTCACTTAACTTCTCTCAATTTTCCTCCTCTGCAAAATGGGATAATAATGGTGCCTACTTCTCAAGGTTGTTTTAAGGATCAAATAATATAACATTTTGTTCTTTTCAAACCTTAAGACACTAAATGCTAGCTATTCAAAAATATGAATAAATGTAGCTAGAATTTCCTTTGTTCCCCTCTAGGTTTTTTGGTCTATCCTTTTGCATTTATCTTCTTATAAAAAAATCACCACATGTGATATTCAATGTAGGATTTGAATTGGAATTGAAAAAGGGAAACTACTAGTGTCTGGGTATATGATTGTCAAGAGCATTTACCTTCTAATAATATTACTTAGCATTTATATAACCCTTTACAACTTGCAATGCATTCTCCAAATTTTATCTCACATTATCCTCACAACAGATAGGAGAAGAGAATAAGCATTTATGTAGTGCTTACTTTGTGTCAGGCATCATGCTAAGAGATTGACAAATATTATCTCATTTGATTCTTGCAACAACCCATGGGAAGTAGATTCTGTTATTATTCTCATTTTTACAGATGAAGAAACTGAGGCAGAAAGATTTTTTTTCTGGTCCAGAGTCACATAACTCTGGATTTGAATTCGGGTCTTCTTGATTGTAGGACTGGTGCTCTAAATGCTTGGAAATATAGCCACCTTTCAATTGTCCAATAAACTCTGAAGAGTATTTCATATTGATCGGAGTTTTCGTTTCCCTTTTGGGTCCTGGCTTAGGACCAAGACTATGGAATGGACTAATGCTTGGTGTCCGAAGTCTGAAGTTGCTTCCCTCACCTGAGATTTGGATCTTTTATGAGAACCCTACCCAAGTATTTACCTGGAGGAGAAGACCCTCATCTCCCAAAGGTTTTTATGTCCAAAGAGATTTCTCCTCCTCTAACCTCCAGATTTACACATTCAGACATGTATATGAAGATGTATACCTCCTACATTACTATACATTATTTGTAATAACATTATAGTATGCAAAGTTTGTCATGCATCCACTCACTTCTTACATAAAATCATAGGATTATTTTTAAAACTGGGGGGAGGGGGTACATTTAAGAGAGATTTAGTCCAACCCTACAATTTTATAGATGAAGAAAATGAGTCCTTGAGTAATGAAATGATTTATCCGGTGTAATGTCTCACAGCTCTAGTTCACTGACATAGTTGGGAATAGAAGCCATGTCTTCTGGCTACAAGGCCAGTGCTCTCTCCACAATCCCATTGCCTTGCACGTAAATCCCTGATTGAAAATCTAGAGCAAGCCAAAGACATTAATATCCATGTCCAATGTGGCTGAGCTGTAAGGTTGAGCTGGTTAAAACTGGAATAAGCTGAAAAAAACCCCAGAAATTTTAGGATATCTTGATGCAATTCATATCTTATGGCCATTTTGTTGAGGAGAAAATACTATACTTCCCAGAGACAGATCAAATGGGACTCTTCCAATACAGCTCAACCAATTCTAGCATACCCTGAAAAATATGGACAACCGAGTCCACAACTGGCCAAATCTCTGCTTCACAAAAAAAAAAAAAAAAAAAAAAAAAAAAAAAGTCAACTTATGGTCCTGATACAATGGAAACAGGAGAAGGGCACAGTTTCTAATTACTACATTGATCTCCTGCCCAAAAAAGTATCTGGGTGATCATAGACCTCCCCTGGATCAAATTTTCATGCAAAGTGGTCAATAAAAGGAGAAATAAACTAGAAGCATAACTGCAGCTACGTGAAAGAGTAAAGGGAAAAAGCAGCTTCACACTTAAAATGGGGGATGGCTAGTTACATGGCAAATAGTTCATCTGAAAAAGAGCTGGGGACTTCACTGGACCACAAACTTAACACTAATCAATAATGTGATATGGCACCCAAAAGAGTTGATCTTGTGCTTAGTTGCAGGGAATAAGAAGGTGATGGGCCTGACAATTAGAGCTATGCAAAAATGAACCTCTTCCCACTAGAGGTCTTCAAGAAAAGAATGGACAACTTCTTTTTGTATGTCCTGGAAGGATTTTTGTTCTGTTTTGGGTTGGGCTTTATGGCATCTAAACGCCCCTCCCACTCTGAGATTCTGTGTGACCTCAGGGCTCATTTAAGCACAGAATATTAAATCTTGAAAGAGATCATCCAATCCAAAGACTCTCAAAGTATGTTTTAAGGACTTAAGAGAATTCCCTGGGATTCTTTCAAGGGCCCTGAGAAGTCAAAATGATTTTTGTAATAATACTAAGATGTCATTTACTTATTAAAGTTCTCCTCCCTTTCCCAATGACATATCTGTTGAAGCCAGATTTTCTTCATATACTTTAACCAAAATGACATATTATAATTGATTCAGTATGGAAGCAGATAGAACCCAGCTGGGTTCTCCTAAGTCAAATATTAAAATATTTGTGAAAATATGCAAAACAAATCAATTTTCACTTGATTTTTTTTATTTTGTAAAACAACTGTTTTTCATAATTTACATTATGTTAACATGTAATGGGTTTATTATCTTTAAATATAACAATTTTAATTTCTAATGTGGTAAATATTGATATATATATATATATAAACAAAACCTCTTCCATCTCCTCAGTTTTTAAGAGTATAAAGGGATCCTGACACCAAAAACATTTAACCTCATTTTGTAGATAAAGAAACTGAGGCCAGGAAAATTGAATCTTGAGTCCAAGGGTCATACATGGGGTTAAGGGTCAAAGCCTGGACTCATTCATGGGCTTCTTTAAGGGACAGAGCACATAGAGAGCAAAGCTAAGTTCAGCCACATAAAGTGTGTGTCTATATGCATGTATATGTATATATAAGTATTGCATTTATATATATATATACATATACACACATACATATATATGCACACATGTATATGTATATTATATAACTTTTCTCATCTTTAAAATAGGAGGAATGACATTTGTATTGCCTACCAAGGGTTGTTGGAGGAATCCAATGGGACCATATTTCTGAGTGCTGTATAAGTGCTAAACAGGAGATTAATATAAACTATTATGATTAGGGCTCAGGCCTTTAAATCCAGGGTTCTTTCTACCAAGCTGCCTATGGTTCTCTTCTACCACGTGAGATGGTAATTTGATTATGATCCCTGGAAAGTATCTATAAGCATAGCCAAAGAATTATTTAAACACTAAAAAAGAAAAGTCATTTTTGCTAACTAGATGATTACACCCCCCCCCCCCCAAAGGCCACATATTTTGCCCTAAGAAATAACCTGTCTGATATTAAGAAAAAAATCTTTCTCAGGTGAGGACAGAGAAAGGCTGTAATCAATTGTGACTCAGGTGAAGCTTTTTGAAGAGATGATGCAGTCCCCATCTTTACTTAAAAACAAATAGCTGCCATGCTGTGATATACCTATAGATTCTCTTCTGTTCATTAGAAAAATTACTCCCCAAGGATTTTCCCCTCGACATCCCCTCTCCTCCCCCTCACCTACTCCATACTTCCACATGCGCTCCTTCCTGTTCCCTTCATTCACCTATCACACAGGAAACTGGGACTTTGTAAAACCTGGACTTCTTTCTCTCAGTTCTCTGTGTGTACCTGTTTGGGTAAGATAAGTGAATTTAATAACCCTGTTGACAACGCCTCGTTTTGGGGGGCAGACTTGACTCTTTGACCTACAGGTGTTGATTCTTTCGTGCCCTTAAAAGGTGCTTGGAATTGCATTTACTGTAAATATTTGAAGTGCTGAGACACGGTTGAAAACTGGAATCTAACCCCATTACTTATTCAGTCCCAAACCCTGCAGGCAGCTGAGACAGAGAGGGAATTCCGCCCCCCACACTCCCCCCCATCGCCCCAGTACCAAATATTGGGTGGGGAAGATGTGGGAAGAACTCTCCCCAGAGATAGACTAGCTTATTCTAGAACGAAGTTTCCCAAGCCCTTCCCCCACCCTCCTCTTGCTTTCTAGAGCTTCTCTAGAGAATGACTCTTAACACCCAGATCCACTATCCCTGCAGCTCCCTAATCGGCCCTGGAGAACTACAGGTACCCGATGAGGTGTGAGAACCTTCTCCCTTTACCCCGCCTCCCCAGCATCTTTTATACGAAGAGGAAGAGTTGGGGCGAGATGGAAAACATATAATTTTCTATTTATTTCTATGTATTATCCGCGGGGAAGTGAAAACCTTTAGTGCAGTGTTATTGAAAGCCTTGCAAGTGAAGTTAGCTTTTCCAGGCACCGCAAAAATGGGATCGGCGGCTGGCTGGGATCTGCCTGTGAGAAAATGGGGAGGGAGGAGGGAACACCGCAGCACGAAGCTGCTGAGCTGGAAATAAGATGCTTAATAATAATAATAATAATAATTTTATTATTCTCAAAACTCTCCACGGAAAATTATTTAATCCACAAAGGGCTTGGATCCATGAATGAAGATTTTCTACTCCGACCCCTTGACCCTAAAATTAGTTAACAGGACTTTATGCTTAGCAATATAATTTTTTTTTTTTTTTTAAGCAAAACGGTGTGATTTCGAGTTTGTAGAAAAATTGCACGCCCTAATCTTTGACTAAGAACGGGGCGGAGGATGGGGGTGGGAGTGGAGAGGGGTTTGATGGAAAGAGAACGCCGACCTAACCTCACTCACGGCCACCAAAAAGAGGTCCAGGTTTTCAGTTTCTACGCCTTATCTCGGTTGCCTGTGTGTGTCTGTGTATGTGTGGCCATAGTACACGCGTTGGGTGTATGTATATACGCATAGAAATCCTTTTCAATCTGCTCATTATTTAAACCAACCTTCTGCAGAATCCTAACATTAAAAAGACCCGATTGACTCGGGCACTCGGCTCGCTTTGATGCTCGCAGAGTTGATTGCTAAACTTTTGGCTCACCACACCAGCAGAGATCTTGGGTCCGAATCTCGATTCTGCTACTTATTTGCTGTGTGACCTTGGCCAGTGACTTCATCTCTCTGGGCCTCCGTTTCCTCAGTTGAAAAATGAAGGCTTGGGACTTTATGATTTCCAAGGTCTTTCCAACTTCAGATCTATGAATGGAGTCCAGCCCTGCACAACCGCCACCTCGGAAACCTTGCCACCGCTAAGGCCGGAGTGGAAAGCGGTCGGCCGCATTCGGACGCTTCTCTGCTCGTTTTCTCTTCTTTCTGTGTTACTAACTCTTTCCCCCAACCCCTTTCCCAGCATTCGATTAGGGAAATCTCTTAGGACCGAGCAGAGAGAGCCTTTCCCTTTAACCTGGCCGGGGGTGGGGCAGAGAGTGAGTAGGAGGAAGGAGGGGGGACGAGGGTGGGACCCCGACACCGAAGACATTGACAGGTGTTCTGCCTGGCCAATCCTCGGGGCCGGACCAGAGCACCACCACCCCCAAGGGCTTCGTCTCTTCCTGAGCTGCCAATGAGCGACCGAGCTGAGCCTACAAGTGGGAAGAGTTGGGAGCCTGGGTTCTTACTATCGCGGGAGCGACATTTTGCGGTGGTTACTTGGGGGGATTGAGTGAAAAGCCTCTCGGCTCTCTCGGACCGACCAGGTGCAGAAGAATTTGTGTCCTCGGGGGCTGCGCGAGTCGTGTGCCCGGGCGTACGGCGTCCTGGGGTGGGAGGGAGGGCGGGCTGTATTAGACAATGGTCATTCTGGTCTGATTTTCCAATAGCTTATTTTCTTATTAGAAAAATCGAGAGATTTTCACCATCACCCTAAGAATAAGACTATCCCAGCGCTGCCGCTATCATTTAAAAAAAAAAAAAAAAAAAGCAAAACAAAACAAAGAGAAAATCCCAAACGCTTGGAAAGATTAATATATATATATATATATATCTATCTATATATATCCAAAAAGAACTGATGGAAAAATCCAAAAATTTCCGGATCGATGCTCTTCTAGCAGTCGACCCCCCGAAAGCTGCTTCGGCACAGACTTCTCCGCTGGCTCTGGTCACGTCTCTCTCCGCCTCGGCGGCCACATCTGGCAATAGCAGCAGCAGCGGGGGAAGCAGCAGCGGCGGCGGCGGCAGCAGCAGCAGCAGCAGCAGCTGCAGCCCCCCTTCCTCTGAGCACCACACCGGCAGCTCGGACTGCCTGAGGACGGAGAGCCCGTCCCCGCCTCGGATCCTCGCCGCCCACTGCGGGCTGGTGCCCAAGCCAGGTTTTCTGAGCAGCGGCAGCGGCGCCGCTGGCCATCACCACCACCACCCTAGTGCCGCGGCTGCCGCCGCTGCAGCGGCCGCAGCCGGAGGGATGGCCCTGGGGTTGCACCCAGCGCAGGGCGGAGCGGGGATCCCCACCCAAGCGGCTCTCTACGGTCATCCCATGTACAGCTACTCGGCCGCGGCGCTGGCCGGCCAGCACCCGGCTCTGTCTTACTCCTACTCCCAGGTGCAAGGGGCCCACCCCACCCACCCCGCAGATCCCATCAAACTCAGCGCCGGCACCTTCCAGCTCGACCAGTGGCTCAGGGCGTCCACTGCGGGCATGATCTTGCCCAAAATGCCCGATTTTAACTGTGAGTATCCAAGAGTGAACGGGACAATGGCGCGGGCCGGCTAGGGAAAAGGAGGATCAAGAGATGGGGGAAGCAGATGGGAAAGAAAAATCAGATCTTGGGGTGAGGGGAGAAATTGAACTTAGACTCCGGGCATAATTACCCTATACCATTCTTAATAAGATTCCAGAGAATGAAAGAGTCTCGGATTCGTAAGGCCTGTGATACTCGGCGATATTCAAAACCAAGTCATTAAAATGGCAACCCAGTAGTCCTTTTTCTTCTGGTTGGTTGGTTGGTTGGTTTTTTCCTTGAAAAGTGAGAAAAGCAGGTGAGACTCGAGTCTGTGATGATTAACTAACTATGAGGACTGGGGAAGCGCCCCGAAATAACATTAAGAAGTTAAGGGCTGTGTGGACTGATATCCATGAATAAGAAGGTTTTCTTGCAAAAGTGCCCCTATAGTGCATGCAGGTTTTTATGGAGGAAGCCCCTCAGCGGTGGGATCCCAGGCCCTGAAGGACGGACAGGGCCCGCATGTTTCCAAGTACTACAGGGACTCCTAGCTTTGGCCTGATATTGCAGATGCCCGTCTAATTCTTAGGTGCTTTGGAGGGAGGGAAATGGTTGAGGGCGAGAAGTACTTTCATCTGACTGGGCCGGAAATAAATTTCTGGAGTGGAGACCATACTTTCCCTAACTCACCTAGATCCGCCGAAACAATTTGGGCAGCCTGTGCCAGCTGCGAGTCTGAGCCCCAGGGACTAAGCAAACAGCCCAGAGTTAGAGACCGAGAGACCTGGGCAGTGGTGAAGGTCCCAGCCCTAGACTCCAAGCAGCTTGAACCTCGGGCCGCCACAGGCGCTGGTCTCTCCCCCTTCTAGGCCGAGGGAATAGACTGGATAGATGTTTTTGTTTTTAATCGCCTCTGCAGATCCGTTGCTCAGATGGCTAGTTTTCTGGCGGACATGGCAAAGTCTTAACCACTAGGGTGTAGATTTACTTAGCCCCCTGCCAGAAGGATAGGAAGGTGTATACGTATTTATTTATTTTTTTTCCGGCGGCCGTACGCCTAAACAAAAAAGGTCCCATTGTTTTCTTCTGAATGGGCTTGTTTAGACTAGGGAGATGTAGACCTGAGGAAAAGAGAGGAAAAAAAAAAAAAAAAAACTAGAAAAGTAAAACGTGCCAGAATTCTGCCTTCTTTTTAGAGAAGCTTGATTGTAACTGAACTGAGAAGGGTAGTAATAATGGAGACTAGGGGGAAAAATCACAAGACAGTGAGAAAATCTCAACTGGGTTACTATTTGTTCACCGGACACTAGTCCCTTTTCCCCCTGGCCCTTTTAACAGGTTAGCTCCAAATGAGGTAATAAAACCGCTTTCTCCTACCACTTTTTCCTGCATGATTCCAAGATTTTTAGTCTTTTGAGGTGGCAGCAGCCCTTTTTTTGTTTCCTTTCCAAAAGCAAAAGAAGAGACAATGAATTCCAAGAAATGGAAAAGAGCAGCTAGTTATGTTGAAGCAGCAACCTTCAAATCCCCAAATGCCTAGCTCAATACCTTTTTTTTTTTATTCGTACACCTTTTAAAAAAAAAAAAATACTATGCAGCTCCTTTTCCTACATACGTTTCCCATTTGTACCCGTGTTTTCCTGCATTGGAGATACTTAATCATTGTGGTTGGGGTGATGGTGATCGTGGTGAGGATTGATATCTTTCGTACAGAACCACTAAGATCAGAAATTTTGGACCCTTGAGGGAGCTCTGAAGTTTTCATTAAAATCTATATTAATGAGAGGTAAAAACCACTAATCAGGTAGTTTCTCCTTCAATTGGTTAGGGTAGGAGTCTCTCCTGCAAACCTGTCTGGGAGTTGGTTTTTTTTTTTTTTTTTTTTCCATCATGGATTCTCCAACACTCCTTCTCCTATACCTCCATCTTTGATCCCTAATGATCTAAATTAAATTTAAAAATAAAAGCATCCTCCCACTTTATGGTCAGAAAACACAATTCAAATATAATCCTGAAAGCTAGTGAAGAGGTTGAAACTGATTCCAAGAGATACTTCCTTCTTCCACTGTTGGAAACTTGTTTCGTTTACCCTAAGTAGCTTTTGTCATCCCCATTCCATTGCAATTTCTCAAGTGGTCCCTTTGGAGCCTCCACTTTAATTAAAGTTCTAATGTATTGTCAAGTTGGGAATTCGGAGCCTTGGGTAACTAAAGCGGGGGGCGTGGACCTCTTTAAATAAAGCAAATTGTCACTCCCGAGGGAGACTGAGCTCATCCCACCCCATCCCCAGTCCTTTTTCTTTTCTTGCCTTTCTTTTCCCCCTTTTCTTTTATTGTCTACCACTTGTCGGGCTCCTGGGAAATCAAGGGGAGTCTCATTTTGAGGTCATAAAATTCCCTGTGATGTAACCGTGCGAAATTATGTAAATAAAACCGCTGTTTCAAATAGCCAGTTAAGCCTGTCAACACCGACAGGTTGGGTCTTTAATTTGTGTAATGAGAGTTCAACAGAAAGGGCCTTTCTTTACACCGACTCCCTTCCTGGGCCCATACACCTCTTTAATACTCAAAAAGGGGGAGAATGGATTTTATTTTTGACTGGGGGAGAGGGAAACAATGGATGTAACAGGGTAGTATAGAGCCCAGAGCTTGATTTGGGAAGGCAGAGTTGTGTCCCCCAACTGCTTTGAGTTTTCTCACGTCTGGATCTTTGCCCTATGGGATGAGAAAGAGTATATATGTATGTGTTCTTGAGTAAACGTGATGGAGAATTAGGGAGTGACTTGTTTCTGTACCTCCCTTCTGGCTCTTCAGAATATTCTCTCAAAGCCACCTGCAAGATGTCAGAACCCCCAGGCACAGAGAAATATGACTAAAGATTTGGCGATTTTTTTTTTTTTTTTTTAAAGTCTCAGCCTTGAGTCCTGATGGCTGCGAGCTGCTAGCAGGAAATAGCTCCAGGTCCTTAGAGAATGAGTAAAGAGTGAGAGCAAGGAGTGAAAGCACAGAAGAGGAGCTAGTCAGCTTTGTGCTTTCTGAGCTCGCCGCCTGCCATAGAAGGCATTGGAAACTTGCATTGGAAGACTTAACTGAATATTTATTGCTTCGAGCATTTGTTGGTTTTGGGGAAGGAAGGAACTGAGTTCTTTTGAGACTCCTAATCACTTCCTTCTTCTATTGATTGTCTTCTGTCCCTCCCTACCTTGTTCTTTGTAGCCCAGGCACAGTCTAACCTTCTGGGGAAATGCCGGCGGCCCAGAACTGCCTTCACCAGCCAGCAACTGCTGGAACTGGAACACCAATTCAAGCTCAACAAATATCTATCCCGTCCCAAGCGCTTCGAAGTGGCCACGTCGCTGATGCTCACTGAGACCCAGGTAGCCACTTCAGATTTTCCCAGTTCACTGCCTCTCCTCCTACCTTAGCGCAGAGTTCCCTCAGGTGCCCTCCTCCCACTTCACTGAAGGCCCCCCTCCCACTGTAGCCTGCTGACAAGCTCTTGCTTTCCCCCTAAGTTTAGAGAGAGAGAGAGAGAGCATCCTTTTAGGCTGTCACCCTGAATGCCAAGCACTCTTGCATTTGGCTCTGTTCTTCTCCCACTCCGCTGAGGGAAAACGGAGGAGTCTGGAGGTCCTTTCCTCCTAAACTTAGTCAGCTGGCCCCTCTCTAATTGTACTGTCCTGAAATTTGCTTTCTCCTCTGGGGACGGGGGACTGAAGAAAAAGATGGAGTCTCAAGACTTGAAAGAGATGTTCTTGTTTAACATATATTGGATTGCTTGCCATCTAGGAGAGGGAATGGAGGAAGGGGGGGAAATTTGGAACACAAGGTTTTGCAAGGCTCAATGTTGAAAAACTATCCATGCACATGTTTTGAAAACAAAAAGCTTCAATAAAAAAGCAAAGAAGGATGTTCTAACAGAAGAGCTAATGGTGAGGTGGGGGGGGGGAGCGAATAATTAAGGGAAAGGGAAGGGTTGAGAGCCAAAGTCACCACAAGGCAGGTTGTCTTATGGGAGAAAGATAGTTTGTCCCAGGTCAAGTTTTCAGTGAAACTGGATTGGGGGAGGGGAGTAAGGAAGGAGATGACGTGGATCTGGGTCTAGCTATTAACAAGAGAGCTCTGAGGACTCAGATTTGCTGTGGGGTAAGAAAGTTAAAGCCACAGCCACAAATCCTAAAGCACCTGGGAAGGAAGCTTTCCAAGAAAGGAAGGGGTAGGGAGAGCCCAAAGTGGCTCTGCTAACCCTGGGGCCTTCCGTTTCTATACTTCAGGTGAAAATCTGGTTCCAGAACAGGAGGATGAAATGGAAACGGAGCAAAAAAGCCAAGGAACAGGCGGCGCAGGAGGCTGAGAAGCAGAAGGGAGGGGCGGGGAAAGGTGGAGGAGCAGAGGAAAAGGAAGAAGACCTGCTGCTTCCCTCAGATAAGAGCAGCAGCCGCCGCCTGCGGGACTTGAGGGACAGTGACCCAGAGGAGGAAGAGGACGATGACGATGAGGAGGAAAGTCATTTCTCCTACAAGAACAGTAATGCGGCCCACTCCTCGGATTGCTCCTCTGAGGACGACTCTCCGCACACAAGACCCGCAGGACCGGGGCATCAGCCCCCATCCCAGTGAAGAGGCCCCTCGGCCTGCTGGGGAGGGGAAGTAGGAGAGAAGGAGCTGACTTCAATCTCCCAATTCCCCTATCCCACAGAGCGTCCTCCTCCGACTTCATTTGAACCTGGCCATATCAGGGACTTGGAAAGCTGATGCACTCCTTGCAATCAGCAACCTGCAACCTTGATTTTTTTTTTTCCGACCAGAAGGGGACGGGAGAGTAGGGGAGGGGGAAAGGAAGGATTGTTCTTTCCTTGACTGCCTGCCTCATCCCTGCTTCCCAGTCCTCACCTCCACTTTCTATCTCCTCGCCTTCCCTCGAGCTTTCCCCGGGGGATAGTAGCCCAGAGTTGGCTTGCAGGGGAATTGGTAAATCCAGCTTCTGCCATTGACAGATGGATGAAGATCTGGGGACTCCCCAACATTATACCCCCAGAACCTGAAAATCCGGGCAATTTTGGTCAGTTCCGGCTACAGAGCTTCTGCTGCTGTTGAAATGAATGAAAGAAGGAAACCCAGGGGAATGTTCAAACTTGAATCTTTTTGTTTTTTCCTTTGGCTTTTATTTAATTTTGTTGTGGTGGTTGAGTAAGTGGGGGGTAGGAGTGAGATGTTGAGGGGGGTCCCATAATGCATCAGAGACCCTCTCATCTCTCCACCTAGTAGAGAAAACTTACCACACAGTGTTAAGTGACATTTAAAACTTGAACCGTGGAACCGCTGTTCTTTTGCTGAGTATTGAAAAATGTTTTGTGCTTATTATGTATCATGAGAGGAAAAAAAAAAACTTTATGTCATGAACGTTCAAACTGCTGGAAATCTCAAGACTGTACTGTCTTTATTTTTGTATATTGTATTTATAAAAAAAGATACCTCTACTTATGCATGCTAAATTATTATTTAGCTCCTCCCATCGTCCATGATGGAATGTAAAATAAATTGGTTTTATACTAGACCCGAGTGTAAATCTGGATTTTTTTTTTAAATAACTTGTGATCCAATTCAGTTCAACAAATTTATTAAGCGCCTCTTTTAATCCCAGCCAGAATTCCCAGATCAGAATTTCAACTTTTTTTGTGTCATGGGTCTGTTTCCACATGCCCCCATCTCAACATAAAATATATATGCATATATATTAATAATATCTTTTTATTTTTCAAAATATCTGCAAGGATAGTTTTCAACATTCACCCTTGCAATACCTTGGGTTCCATATTTTTCTCCCTCTCTCCCTTCCTCTCCCCCTTCCCCCTCTCCTAGACAGCAAGTAATCGATATAGGTTAAATATTTGACACAGAATATTTTAATAAAATAATGAAATTTAATACATAATAGTTTACTAGATGATTTAAATTTTATAAAAGATTAAATGCATATTATCACAAAGGAAATCAAATATTTAAGAAGTTATCAATATATTAAAATACAAAAAAACAAGTATTCTGGCCCCAGGTTACAAACCTCCTCACTGAAGAAACAAAGATAAAACCACAACAGTAGTTTGGCTGCTTTATCAGTACTTGATCCAAACAAACGCAGGGTCACAACTTCAGCCTCTATTGTGTAAAGTTCTTTTGTGTATTGAACTGGTGAGTGAGGGTGAGAAAAGGGTGGATGAAATCAGAATTGCAAACTAGGATGAGAGCTTAGAGATACATCCCAAAACTAGGCTTCAGAGGAAATCCTTAGGCGCTAGCTTAGGTATCTACCTGCCTTAGTTATCTTTCCGAAAGGGAAGTAAGCAATTTAGAGGTGTGCCGCATCAGATAGTTAACCAACCCGGACAAGTCAAAGGAATTAAATATGGACCCTCCTCACCCTTTTGTAATCTCTATCTTTATTTTTTTTTTTATCATATTTGAGTGTTTCTCTAGTCCTTTGAGTTTTTCAGAATTGTTTTAAAGTCACTTAAAGTAAACATCGGTATTATTTTTTGCCCCTTTCACGCTTTTCTGAAGATAATTATCCTCTATTAAGTTTATAATGTTTAATGGATTTTTCCTATCCCTTTGCACCTTTTCCTCCCTTTCCCTTTGCCTAGCTGTTAATAACTGGCTTCCAGCTCTGTGCAAATTTTCAGGCGAACAAACGTGAGGAGAGCCAGTCAAACTGCAGAAACATTTCACACTGGAGCTGCAATGGCTTTGGATTAATAAACCTCTGCAATGTGTCTCATCAATCACACAGGGGCTGCAGAAGGGCGGCTGGCCATGTGCTATGCACATGGAGGACAGAAACCCTGGATCAAAAAGCCTGTGGTTGCTATTGCAGCGGTTCTCAGGCCAACCTACTGCCCCAAACTAGTGCCAGCTTGGAATCCCCAAGTAACGTTGAGAGCAAGACCAGGAAAGAGCTGAGAAGCCTGAAAAGGGCTCAGTCTTTTTCACTCTACATGGGAGGAAGAGATCTAATGCAGAGCCCAGAATTCTGAGTCAGATCTGCTGTTTACTAGTTCTGCGACGGGGATAAGCTTCTGTCTCAGTCTGGGGCTTTATTTCCTCATCTGTATATTAAAAAAAAAAAAATGAGTGGGTTGGACCTTAAATGAACTTTTGAGTACCCTTCCAGCACCAAGGGATTCTGCAGTAAGAAAACGTCGGCCTTTTTTACAATCTGGGAGGCGAGAAATACAGGTGGCTTTCCTTTCTTTCTACGCACTTGAGTGTCCACCAGCTGCCACCTCCTAGCCTCCTCCGGGTTGATGAATGAGTTCAGAAGGGTTTGGTATTTCATTTGGGTGATTACAGGCCAGGCTAGTCCAACGGCTCATCTACCTGGCGAGATTAATATCCTCTGTGGCAGCTCATTATCACCCCGCGCTCCTTCCAGAAAACCAATCGCAGCCAAAGCAAAGGAGGCTCGAGGAGGGGAGGGGCGTTGGGAGAGAGAGGTGAGAAACAGTGGGGAAAGAAAGCGCAATTACACTGGCCTCGGGTCCAAAGGTGCTTTGAGGTAAAGTGGGCCGGCAGTTGCACTGATCTCAGGCGGGAAGAAGCTAAGCTGTTGGAAGACTGGCGCGGTTCAGCAATTCCTAGCAGAGGGAGAAGTGCAGAAATCCACGTGCCGAAGGAGGGAAGGCTTTATATAAGTCTAGAAGTCTTTCGCGGGAGTTCCCCAGCCCCCTCCAAACACTCTCCGCAAAACAAAATAAAACATCACAACGATATATACTGTTTGTGTGTAGTTGACTCAAGCCCATATATCATTATAAATGTTGTAATGGCGGATGAAGGTGAACCTGAAGCAAAATCACTTCTGGGGGCGGCTATTTCTCACCCAGGTCTATCCCACCAGGATTTCCCCTTCTGTAGATATGGCCACAGTGTAAATGGCCAGGCCTCCAGAGGGAAGAGCAATAGGGTGGGGCGGAGAGGTCAGCTTCGGGAAAAGAAACTATTAATTATATCCCGCCCAAGGCCCGACGACCTTTGAGTTCTGGCCTTCTTTGAGATCCACTCCTCCGCAGAAGCTACGACGCCCCTCTTTACCCTCTTCCTTAGACCCCAATCTCCTTCTCCAACACGACCAGAGGGACCCACTGAAATATCATCCTTCGGGATTTTCTAGCGGCCCTTGGTGTTGGCCATTTCTCTTGAGGTGAAAGGCGACAAATCGACATTTCTTTTTAAAACGAGTCACCCCCCCAGACCCAGGTCCCAGATCCAGTTCTCACACGGCAGACTCCAAACTGAAAGGCCACATCCCGCGATCAGGGCCGAGCACTGGGTCGGGAGTTCTCGGGTTGGACTGCATTAGGAAAGGCGTGGGGCTAGGCCGGGCAGCCCCAGTGTCTCTAGCCAGCTGCTTAATCGCAGCGGAATTTATCTCGCTAATAAATTTAATGATCAATTCGTTCTTGTCACTGCAGCTCTTCCCCAAATCAATTATAGCAAATTTAAATATAATCACTGGCTCATCCTCACCCACTCGGGGCCACGACGAACAATTCATTCCAGCTAATGAATGACTGCGTGTCCCTGCTCTCCTCTGCCTCCCCCGGCGCCCTCCCCGGCTTCGTGCCCAGTGGGGGCTGGCTCGGCTGCAGCTCTCTGGCGGATGGAACCGAGCTGAGCAAGGCCTGGGTGTCGAAAAGCGGGGTGGCTCTCCGCGATCTCTTGGGGGTACCACAGCTTTTTCCTACCCAAGGGCCTGATTCCCAATACACCAAAAGCCGAATCTATGCAGCCCAAGCAAGACTCCCATCCTCCGCCCAAATTAATGCAATTATTAGGATAATTGATTTTCCATTTTCTTCCCCCAAGACAGATAGCCCCCAAACCACGTAAGCAATTCCCTTTCTCCCGTACCAATAAAGAAGTTGTTGACCTGTTCCAAAGAAAGAGAGACCTTAAAGTGAATTCTGAGTTAAAACATACAACGATCTGCAAGCTTCGTTTAAGTTTGGCAATCCAAGGGGTCCGAGTCGAATTGTCTCCCCCCCCCCCACTTTTTTTTTTTTTAACATCTCCATCAGTTACTGTACGGGCAAGCGAAATGGAGCTCTATTTGTCATCCCCTTGCCAAAGAGGCGACTTCCCGAGACTATCATCCTATAGTCCTGGAATCAGATCAAATCCAATAGACAATGATTCAATCCCCGCCTACTCCGGTTCCCTCTGACTTTTCTAAGAACTGAGATCTTCTCTCTTGCCCTTCTTGGAAAGCTGGCCTCCCCTCCTCCCCCTTCTCTCTCTCTCTCTCCTTCCTCCATGATGCATCTTGCGTCTTTGCTTCATTAAGTTCTTCTCTCTCTCTCTCTCTCTCTATATATATATATATATATATGTATATATATATATGTATGTATGTATATATTCGTTGAAATAAAGCCTTTAGTGCCAAATAAAGACCAACTTCTTCTCTCCTTCAAAATAAAAACAATACGGTCTCTACTCTCCCCCCTCCCCTTTAAACAAAGATTTGGATATTCATGACATGTGGAACCTAGGTCCCAGGTTGGGGAAAAGGAGAGTTATTACTTATAATCGAGAAAACATACACAGCCCCTCTGCTTGCTTCAGGTGTCGCGAATCCAAATTGTAAACTGTATAGTTTAAACTTGTTTACAAGAAGGAATCATGCATATTAGTTCAGTTTGGGCCCTTCCCTGCATGCCCAATGAGGGGATACCCCAATATAAAGCCATCGGCTTAAATTTCTTCTTTGAAGACAAACAAGATTCTGTTAAGCAAAAAAGTGGTTCGATACTCAACCTTTTGGGGAGTGGGGAAGTGAGGAAGGGAGGTGAAAAGCCAAATAAATCGCATTTCACACGCGATGGAGCTCTATCTCGACGTCAGAGAAGGAAGGGTTGCTTTGGATTTTCCTAGAGGGATGCTTTGTCGCTTCCTCCTTCTTTTCCGAGGGGCCTAGAAAATATCTGACGCGAGTAGGCCGGGGTCCGGGGCGGGGGGGGGGGGGAGAGAGGAATAAAACAGTAGAAAGGTCCCCAAAACAAAATCCGAGGTCTAGACTTCTAGTCGAAGAATGGGATCAGTAGGCAGGGGGGAAAATCACAACAAGTTTGGGGACCTTTCTACTGGAAAGTAAATAACGTTCCTAAGCAAGGAGAATATTACTCTGAGTTCTTCCAAGTGGACAGCTCCCTGGTATTGAAGAAGATCAGTAATTTAGGGATTGTAATACTTCGTGTGTGTGTGTGTGTGTGTGTTTGTGTGTGTGTGTTCTATCAACAACCAGGGGGGAAATCACCTAGCAGGACATAGGCGCACTACTCCTGAGCTCTGTATCAAAGTCCTGCTGGTGTATTGTGTCTCCCTCAATAAAACTAATCCCTTTAAAGGTGTAACCTCTAACAAGAATGCTGCAGTGTTCCAGACTACAAGGGCAAATATGTTTTTCAGATTCCGTTTTTATGGTCGGATTAAAGTTTATTTTCCATAATAGGGCACCTAATAAAACTCATAAAGCTCTGTCAGTCCTCCAGCTGGTGGCCTCATTTAACACTTTCACTTCATAAATCATTTTACAACTTGCCAGGTGTTTCCAAAACTAGAAGCAACCAAAAAAAAAAAAAAAAAAGAAAGAAAGAAAGAAAAGAAAAAGAAAAAAAAAAGCTATCAAAAACCCACCCCCACAAAACCTTAAACCTATTGCAAATCTGTCTATAGCTTTTCAAACCTAGTAAGAGACATAAACCATCGGTGTCCTTCTACCCCTTCTGGGGTTGGATGTCGTGGGAGAAGGGTGGAGCCCTAATATGGGGGTGGTACTGGGAACGACACCTTGCTAGGCGCGATAACTACTCTCAGAGTCCAATCCTCCCTCCCGGCGGCTGTGTAATAAAAGGCTTTGAGGCGATTAGTGAGGAATCCATTACCGAAAGGAGAAGTAATCGGTTCCCCCTGGCCTAAAAAGTCAGTCGGGTCCCTCCCCGAGAGAGGAAAGGGGGATGGGGGAGGGTGAAAGGTGGGCCGGAAAACTAGCTCAGATCTCTCCTCTTTATCTCTCCTGGGGCGAGAAGGCGGAACTGGGCAGGTCCACACTGTCAGAAGGCCTCAGGGTTGGGACTGGACTAGGGCTGGATCTTTGAGAGGAAGGGCACAGAAGGAGCGACATGGCAAGGAGAGCAAGGGACTTTGGGAGTGACTGGGGATGGGGGTGTCCTCTCTCCTGTTCCTTGGCAGGTATCTGTCCAGCTCCAGCCCGCACTCTTTCCTCATGGACCGCCCTCCTCCTCTCGTTACGCCCCTCCCCCGCCCACATCCCTACTCGGGAACGCTGAGTGGGTCCCCCGTTCCGCAGCCCCCAGCAGCTGGCTACTCCCCTCTTTCCTTCCACTAAAATGTATACAAGGTGCGAGACAATGCCTCTGTCCTTCTAAGCAAACGTTTCGTCCTGAGGCCGGGGGAGGACAAAGGGTGCCCTCTCCTAAGTTGCTTCAGCTGGGGAGTGGGGGAAGGGAGAGGAAAGGGGTAACTGGAGAGGTGTGGGAGGGGGCGCTGGGAACCGGGGGACAGAGTGTATGTGTATGCTGGTGGGGGGGGGTGAGGGAGGGCGGCAAAGGTGGCAATAACTGAGGCGGCTGCCGGTTTACCCAGCTGGGAACTGGAACAAAGGCTTCTAGGAGGCTTATCTCTCTCCAAGCCGGGCCCGGAACAGAGGAGGGGTAGCCAAACCCCCGGCCCCTGGAACGAATCTGTGTCAATGGGGGCGATCCACCTGGGCGCCGGGGTCAGGCGAAGGGCGCGCCCGGAGCACCACAGGGACCCAGAGGTCACTCCCTTTAGGATGGTGGGTGGGGAACAGGTTGGAGGAGAAAAAGATGCTGCAGCCAGTTGGAGCGACGGGACTGTGGCCTTAGGTCTTCTTCCGGGGAAGTGGAGTGAGGTGAAGAATGAGGGGCAGATAACCTGGGAGAATAAGCCACAGTTGTTCTTGCGTCTGAAAAAGCAAATAGGGGAGATCATAATTATGGACTATTCGATATTACTGTATTCGACACAACCCTCCCTACTAGACCATGAACTCAAAGGCAAGGCCCTTGAAAATCTTAACTTTCGATTTCATACAGTGTCTCTCTCTCTCTCTCTCTCTCTCTCTCTCTCTCTCTCTCTCTCTCTCTCTCCACCTCCATTTGTTTTTGTTTTTGTTTTGTTTGTCCAGACAGGTGATTTCACAAGTATAGAAATTTTCTCCACTGGAGAAAATCTTTACACTTCAGCAATTTATAATCTTTGAGAATCCTCTTGGCCACTGACTGGTTAAATGACTTGTCCACAGTAATTCAGTTACGAGGAATCAAATGGATGAGAAGGCTTTCTAACGACAAGGCTTTTCCAATTCTCAAAAAAAAAAAAAAAAAAAAAAAAGGTCCAAAGATCCCTGAGGGGCATCCACAGACTTCTGAGGGGTTTGTGAGATAAATTTTAATGATAGTACAAAGATATTTTAATTTATAAAATAGAAAATATGAATAGATATAACCCACATAAACAAATGCTCTTGAGGAAGGGAGGTTCTAAATAGTTCTTAAAAGTACAATGGAGGTCCTCAGTCCCAAACGTTTTCAAACCACTGAATAATACTAAGCTTTTTCTTATTGGGTTCATGGTGGGCCCTTAATAAACGTTTCTGATGAGTTGAAAATAGGTGGGACATTGTCCTGCTTTTGTGCTTTTCCTCTCCATCCCCTTTTCTTGAATGATTTTTAAATTTTAATTTTTTAATTAAAATTTTTTAAAAATTCAAATCCTCATTTTTTTCCTCTCTCCCCCATCTCTCTGCATGTCCTGGCACCCTACCACAGTACATGTATACTAGTTATTATCATTATTAGTTCATACACAACTAGGTTTCCTAAGTCATCAAATATTTATCAAATGTTGACTACATGCTATGTACTATGCTAGGATGTCAGGAATACATAGAAAAGCAGAAAGACTTCCCTCCTTAAAAGCTCATAATATAATGATGAAGACAACAGGAAAATAAGGGGGCATGCATATTCAAAACATGAGTAGAATGGAAAGCGTCATCATTGGGGAAGCCACTAATAATTCTCCCTTTTTCCCATTCGAAAAAAATATCTGAAATATAACAATGAAATTACATCTGCTAACTTATAGAAGAGGACAGGTAAATAAGCTAAAAAGGAATATGTATAGTATGGGGGAATGGGGACTGAATTCTGGTTTCATTATTCTGGGAAACTCCAGATGAGGAGATTCCTCTTGACACAAGTGTACATCTTCTCTGAAACTTCAATAGAAGGAAACTAAGTTGTAAATTAAGAATAAAAGTCAGACATGGATTTTGAATTCTGTGATAGAAAAATTTGACTGCAGGTATAAAACATTTCCCCTTGAATGTGTCAACATTTTTTGTCTTTTTTTTTTTTTTCTAGTAGGGTATCTATCATAACTTTAGATTTGAGCAATAATTTCCTCATTTGCTCTTCTACAATCTGTAGAAAGTCCATCCAAAATTCTGCTCCGTGTGAAAGTGTGTACTGCTCTGAGTATTTTTGAGGATTAGCTGTCCAAGAAAAATTGCAAAATGGTCTTTCTGGGTTTTTGTTGTTTTTTATCTTGAACCTCTTAAAGTCCTTCAAGAGAAGGTAGGGTACAAAGCAGGAAATTCTTGTGACTAGTACTTTCTAAATGAAAGGACCATTGATTGATTATTTCTGATGATTTATATTTTATAGATAAATTTGAAAATTTATTATAAACTAAAAGTAAATTACATCCCTCCTGTACTGAACATAAATGATCTTTTATTGCAATTATAGTTGCCACTGGATTAGCTAAGAACAGTTAATACTGTGTTGAAAAGTGAGCAGAATGATTGGGGAAATATACTAAAGTTATACTAAGGAGTTGAGTGAAGGGTATTTGAGGCATGCTTAAAGATTTATTCTGAGCATTCCAATATTCAATTAAAAACATTTTTAAAAAATTATCTTAACCCTTTGGGTTGAGCTGATTTCCAGGATAGGAGAACCATATGCTTTCCCTCCACTAGGCACAGATTTTATCCTTGAGTTAAGAAAGTTTCTAAAAGACTATACATTGAGCATGTTATATTGAGTTTCTCTGTAAAGAAATCCAGTTAAAATTGGCTTTTAAAAATTGTACTAGACCTCTCATCTTTTTTTTTTTTTATAGAGGCAGAGGACTATGGGTATGTAACACTAACTATGATGTCAGATTTAGCTGATTAATTGGTTAGTTTTGCAGAATTACTAAAAAAAAAATCTTTTTATTCTTTGTTACAAAGACATAGATAGGGTAAAACATATGATATTCAGGGAGGGATGTAAAAACAAAAGATACACACACACACACACACACACACACACACACACCTGGAGTCAGAAAATATGGTCCAAATCCTGGCTTTACTTGCTACCAATGTGAACAGAGGTAAATCACTTCTGCTTTTTAAGTCTCTCTCATCTAATATGAAAGAGTTTGGGTCTTAAGACCCCTCCCATTTCCCTTTGGTAGGAATTTTGCAGAATGATAGACATGGTGCTTGACAGCTTTATTGTTGTGCTTGTTGTTGTTCAGTTGTATCTGACTCTTGATTCTGTAGACCATACTGCACCATAGGGGTTTCTTGGCAAAGATACTGGATGATTTGCTATTTTTTTCTCTACCTCATTTTACAGATGTGGAAACTGAGGCAATCAGGATTAAGTGACTTATCCAGAGTCACACATCTACTACGACTGGATTTGAACTCTTTCTTTCTGACCCCAGCCCACTTCAACATCAAGCTACCTCTAAATGTCTCAGTTTCCTCATCTGTAAAATGAGCTAGAGAAGGAAATAGGAAATTACTCCAGTATCTTTGACAAGAAAATGAAGAGTTGAAAAGAGTCAGAAAGTTCTGAAAAAACAGCTGAACTAAGTATCACTTAGAGTGGACTATGTATGCCCCATTTGAGAATTTGTTAACAGAACAGAAACAAAATCAGCTGGGAGCAACGTACACTGTTCCATCAAGGATTGTTGTATTGGATCAGAGATTACCGCTAACAGGAACCTCAGTGGTAATGTAGTCCAAACACCTTTTGTACAGATGAAGAAACCCAAGTCAGGAAAGGGTTTGCTATCACATAGAGAATAAGTGGCAGAGTTAGGATCTGAACCCAATTGCTCGGACCACACGTCCAACATACTCACCACCAAAAGCTTTCAAACATTTCAAACTAATTCCTACTTGCATAGGGCCTTTCTTGACTCAGATATTTGTCCTTCCTGAAATATTCTCTTTATTTCTCTCCTCCCCAACCTTCTTATTTTCCAGATTCTATTCACCTTTCAAAGCTCAGCTAGTATTCCCTCTTCGTCCAGGAAGCCTTCCCCCACAACTCTAGCACAGGCAAAGTTTTATTTATTGCTTCTGCTACACATTTAAGGGCTCATTCCACTGTCTTAAGCTCCTCCAATTGCTTCATGCATATTTTAGACTGCAAGATTCTTCAAGCAATCACATACATATGGGTCCTTTCTGTTGCACAGCAGTAGGCACAAATGTTTGTTGAACTAATTGAAATCCTTTACTAAACATGTCAGCTAAATAAAAAAAAGATCCCCAATCCTGCAGGCTCTATGGAAGATGCCAGCCAATCCTGAGAGTGTGTCTACTATGAGCAAGGATGCCGCTCAAAGGGAAAGGGCAGCTGGACTGATTCATGGAAGTACTAGAGGGAAGGAAGATCTAATCAACTATTTTTCCATGCAATCTCTTGGTAAGATTCAATTTGAAAGTAAAAATTATATTGCCCTGCCCTTCCTGTGTCCCCAGGAAAAGTGAATTATATTCTCTGCACTCCATCAGACACAGTATAATTTCAGCAGGCTGGAATCAAATATTTTATTGACCACACCCCAGTGGACTGACCCTTATACTAATGAAAAAGGGTTATGGAGAAATTACAGGCACAGAGTATTGGGGTTTCATCTCAAGCCTTTTGTTCTGATGTCTGTGTAAGTCTGGGCAAGTAACTATATTCCTCTGAATGTAAAAATTTTTATTTGTAAAATAGGGATATTGATATTACTTAATTCACAGAATTAATCTACTCATATTTTTATATATAATCTACTCATTATTTTGCAAAACTTCAAGCAATACAAAATCAGTTGTAACTAGTTTGAAAATGATTATATTTAAATAAAAAAAATTTCAAAAATAGCCACAGTTAATATATCTATCATCAAGGTTAGGTCTAGGTAAAATTGTGAAGGAAAAAAAAAGTTTAATTCTTTTCCACTATTTGTGTTAGTCTCCTCTTTCTCCTGAGTGTTGACACTCTCCAACAAATTCAGTAACTACCATTTTATGCTGCTCTTTCTATCCTGTCTCTCCAATTCCATTCAGACTTTCTATCCAGAACTATGATAGGAACACTTTCCCCCCTCTCCCTGAGCTGCCCTCCATCAAAATTGCTCTTAGTTCAAGAAACAAAGAATAAATTATTTTCTGATGAGCTAAAATATTGGAACTCTGTCTATGGGCAATCCCTTCGTTCAGAGAAATGAAATTTTTAAAAAGCTTTTTATTTTCAAAATATATGCATGGATAATTTTCAACATTCACCCTTGCAAAACCTTGTGTTCCAAATTTTTCCTTCCCTTCCCCCACCCCCTATTCTAGATAGCAAATAATTCAATATATGTTAAACATGTGCAATTCTTCTATACATATTTACACAATTATCATGCTGCACAATATCAGATCAAAAAGGAAAAAAAAGAGAAATAAAAAAATGCAAGCAAACAAGAAGAAAAAGTGAAAATATTATGTTGTGGTTCACACTCAGTTCCCACAGTCCTCTCTCTGGATGCAGATAGCTCTCTTCATCATAAGATCATTGGAACTGGCCTGAATCATCTCATTGTTGAGAAGAGCTATGTCGATCAGAATTGATCATCATATAATCTTGTTCTTGCTGTATATATTGATCTGGTTCTGCTCACTTCACTTACCATCAGTTCATGTAAGTCTCTCCAGGCCTTTCTGAAATCATCCTCCTGGCCATTTCTTACAGAACAATAATATTCCATAACATTCATATAACATAACTTATTCAGCCATTCTCCAATTGATGGGCATCCACTCTGTTTCCAGTTTCTAGCCACTACAAAAAGGGCTGCCACAAACATTCTTGCACATGTAGATCCCTCTCCTTCCTTTAAGATCTCTTTAGGCTATAAGTCCAGTAGAGATACTGCTGGATCAAAGGGTATGAACAGATTAATAGCCCTTTGAGCATAGTTCCAAATTGCTCTCCAGAATGATTGAATCAGTTCACAGCTCCACCAACAATGTATTAATGTTTCAGTTTTCCCACATCTCCAACATTCGTCATTATCTTTTCCTGTCATATTAGCCAAATTGAGAGTATGTAGTAGTACTTTAGAGTTGTCTTAATTTGCATGAGAAATTAATTTCTAAAGGTAAAATTTTAGACATTAGTAATAAGTTGGGCAGGAGTTAAGGGGAAGAGACTTTACAAGTGCTTGCCAAATTTCACCATGAAAGAGGACTGGCTAAAGGTATGGCTCTTCTTGTCCACTAGTAGAATTTTCTTTTTGCTTAAAACACTTTGAATTTTATTTTTTCAATGAAAAAAAATCTATTTTCTCTTCCTTCTATTTCATGCTTCCCATTTTTCAAAAAAAAGAAAACAAAACCTTTATGACATAGTCAAACAAAACAACATCAAAAAAGTCTTATTATATCAGTAGCATATATTTTCTGAAATTTTTAATTCTCATTTTTATGTGATGTTCATCATAATGGTTGTAACATATAGATTATTTTTGGTGTTTTTCCCTAAGGAAAGATCATAATGTTCCTTTAATCCTTACTTTCCAGGGCCTATTTAAGACCTTTTGCCACATTAGAGATTGTGGGATGTTTTCAACTCATTATTGAAGCTGGAAAAGCTGGAAGTCCTTAGTACTTATATGTAACTAGAACACTTAACTTGGAGAAAGATTTATGTTGATTCCTAGCCCTACCACCTATCACACCTGGGCTTTATGGTAAGACATTTCATCTCTCTGGACCTCAGTTTCCTCATATGTAAAATGAGAACTTGGAATTATTGACCTTAAAGTTCCCCTAAGATCCTTTCTATTTCCATAGGCCTAGTGTCTAGATGAATTCTAAGGTTCCTTTCAATGCTGATATTTTTGGATTCTATGTTTTCCAAACTGGGACAAAAAGAATGGTATACTTGGAGTAACTTTATTCTAGTTTGGTGTGTGATTTGAAGAACAAACTTAAAGAAACAGGTTGAGAATTTTAACCCTCATTAAGTCAGTGAAGGGGGGTGTTGTTTAGAGATAGATAACACCTTCCCTACCCTGGAAATTTGATCAGGTGTGAGGATGCTAAATTATACCAAGGCTCATCAGAAAGGTGCATTCCACAGTTTGACTGAGGCCATTAATCAGATATCTTGGTCACTTTGCTATGCATGTTGTAAACTTCTCAACAAACCATACTGCAGGCACTATGGTTAGGCAATTTCCTTTGAAAGATCTTATATAAGTGAATTCTATTTAAACTGGTGTTCTTTTTGTAAAATCTCATGTCTATTGAAAGACTGAAAATTACAGGGAATAGGACATATGCTTTATGTAAAAATTTACTAAATGATGATATCCATCATTACTAAATGATTATTATAAAATCACAGAAGTGAAAGGAGTTTCACAAGATCAATACATCAGTTTTCCTCACTTAAGAACAATACTATCCTCCTTTGAGAATCGTCTTAATTCTTTTCTTTAAAAACTTTCAGAGGATATTTTATAACTGAACTACTGTCCTGGATGTTTATGTTTAGTTAACATAAATCCTATTAAAAATTACAGAAATGAGTTTTTTTAATCGATTGCATTTTGTTTACCAAAAAACCTCCTTAAAAGATGTATATTTAGGAGTGGATTGAAACTTCCAGATATAATGCTACTAATAATAATAGTCAACATTTATTACGTCTTTATTATGTGCCCAGCTCTATGCTAAATGCTCTTTCAAATATCTATCTCATCTGATCTTTACAATAATCCTGGGAGGTAGATGCCCCATTATATTATATTATTATCCCCATTATATAGTTGAGGAAAATGAGACAAACACAGGGATCAAATTTGAACCAAGGACTTCCTGAGTTGCTTCATTCACTGTGGATTTTGAAAATTAAAATAAAAGGAAGAAGAAAGTAGTGGAAGTATGGGTAGGAAGGGGATGTAAAAGGAAAACGTCTTCCATGGTTAAAGATTTTTAAAATTTGCCCTTAAAAAAGTTTCTGTCAAATTTAAAGTGAGAGATCTAGGCCACTTTTGTTTTTGGCTTCCAGAAATCTCTCCCTACTTAGTTTAAAATAAAAAGTTTATTGATAACTTTTGTTTCTTGGTTAGTTTTAAAAGAAAATTATAACCTGGACTTACCTCATATGCCTCAATATTGGCAATTTTCAAGTCTACTTGTCAGCTAGACTTTAATAAATGAAGGAAAATAGGTTTGCTAAGCTTTTTCCAAGAAAGTCTGAAGGGAATTGTTCATTAGTCAAAATCTGTAGTGAATAAACAACTCCCTGGAGCCTCTCTCAAAAAAACTTTTTAAAAAGACCTCTATCGGCTACCCTTGTCCATCAATATCACTTTCTCCCTCATGCCTGAGCCTGCTATCCATTCCTATTTACTTCATGGAAACTAAAGTCACATCACAGGGCTCACACTAACTAAGCTGAAACAGAAAGGCCTTAGAAGGCTTTTCAGTCCTATCTTCATAAAACAAAATAATTCCTTTTTAATGACTGTCCTTGTTTTCTTTCCCAGTTCTATTTAACCAGATAAATGTCTGGAGCATTTTCAACTGGGTTAAACCACTGTGACCTTCATAATCAGGGAACAGAAATAAATTATATTTTCTCGTAAATGTTAATATGTCTCCATTACCCAGCTGCCTCCTAATCACTGATGGTAGTGATAATATTTAGCCTTTATCAGGCCTCTCATTCAGGGATAACAAAGTACTTTATTATTCCTATTAAGCAGTTAAGGGACCTTTTAGATTTGCAAGGTGTTTCACACACAAGTATTACATGACTGTGAGTATTATTTGGCACTAGAAAGAATTCTCAAAGGAAGCTGGTATGGGATTTCATGGTGGAATGGAGGAAAAAAACAACAAAACATTCAACTGTCTCTGAGTCCAAAGAAATAGGTTCAAATCCTGTTTCTCCCACTTACCTGGGATTATTGGAGGTGGAAGAGAAAAGGGGAGGAGGGGTAAACTTTAAGAAAATGAAATCATGGAACATGACAAATGGTGCAATAATGATGATTCTGTCATTCAGTTTCCTAATATCCTACCAAAGAAGAAATTACGAGTTCTGAGAAAGACTAGACATAAAAACAAAAACAAAAACTGCAGAAAGTTGGTCATCTCCCATGCAGGTGTAATGAACTCTTTTTTAAATTACTATTTTAATATTATCTTATTTTTTCCCCAAATCTATGCAAAGATAGTTTTCAAAATTCACCATTACAAAATCTTGTGTTCCAAATTTTTCTCCCTCTCCACCTCCCTCCCCCAAGACAGCAAGGAATCTGATATAGGTTAAACACGTGCAGTTCTTCTAAACATATTCCATATTCCATAGCATATTCATGCTATGCAAAAAAAAATAAATAAATAAAATCAAAAGGCAAAAAAAATCCAAAAAAACATGAGAAAGTAAAAAAAAGACCAAAAAATAGGCAAAGTTGAACTTTAACCCCAACACAGACCAACGAGGCAAGAATGCTTACAATTGTAAGATTGTAAAAATTGTAAATATACATATTTATACACATATGCAGAAACCTTCCACTAAGGTTCCCATTTTTTTCTCCCCTCCCTGCTTTTTTTTTTTTTTTTTTTTTGAAGGCAGAGTTAGGTGACAGCTAGTTAAGTGTCTTAGGCCACATTTGAACTCAGGTCTTCTTAACTCCAGGCCTGTGCTCTATGGACTTCCTATTCACAATTTCCCTGACTCACAATTTTCTCAAATGATATTGATAATAATAGCTAACATTTACATAACCCCAACTATGTTCCAGGCACTATGCTAAGTATTTTACAAATATCTCATTTGATTTTCTCAAAAACCCTGAAAGGTATATATATTTCTATTTTACTCTTGAGGCAATACACTGAGGAAAACAGAGGTCAAATGGCTTGTTCAAGGTCATATCTATTAAGTATCTGTGACTAGATTTCAATTCAGGTCTTCTTGATCCCAAACCCAGCACTCTATCTCCTTCCTAAACTCTGTGTTGAGTAGCTCTGCTACATTAAAAATAAGCAAATCCAAATTGAACAAAATAAGGCAATTGGGGATGTCTGTTTCCCTCCACTTCCATTATAACTATCCATCTTTTATATTCCATCTTAGGAAGCACAGACACTTGAGAAATCTGCCAGAAATTTGGATTTGCTAAGACTTAGGGTTAAAATATTGCCAAAGGTATTTGTGATTGATTTGTCTGTGTTAGTTTACATAGTCCACAGAGTTGAAAACCAGACTCTGGGCCTTGATCATTTTGATTTAGAAAACAGAAAGAGGCTCTGAAAATCTGATTGTCCATTTAAGCCAAAAAAAAAAAAAAAAAAAAAAAATCTCCAAACCCAAATAATCTCCCTCCCCCAAAACCTAACACATGGAGGTGTTAATAATTTTTTCAGTCATGTCCAACTTTTCCTGACCCCATTTGAGGTTTTCTTGGCAAAGATACGAGAGTGATTTGCAATTTCCTTTTCCAGCTCATTTTTGCAAATGATAAAATTAAGGCAAACCGTGGTTAAATTACTTGCCCAAGGTCACACAGATAAGTATGTGTCTGAGTTCAGATTTGAACTCAGGAAGTTAATAATTACTGTGTGGATATTATTAACTAGCTTGAGTTCAGGCTGAAATATATTTCTTTTTCTGATCAAATATGGTTCTAGTAGATAATAGTGCTGGAACAAAAATCAGGAAGTCCTGAATTCATATCCTACCTCAAACACTTACTTAGTCATACATTCCTATTAGCCTTCATTTCCTCATCTTTAAAATGTGGATAATAATAGCATCTACTTCATAGGATTGCTGTGAGCACCAAATGAAATATGGGTAAAGAGTTTTTCAAACTTTAAAGTGCTATATAAATGCTATTGTTATTATTTAAACATATACATAAAATAAATTTCAAATAATACTATTTATATTAACTAAATATGAACCCCTTTATGTTCTTTTTCACTAAAATCTACTTTTGTTATATATCTTTATTATATTTTATAATAGTATATATTGTATAACATTGCCATATAATATAATCATTATATAATGATATTGTGGCAAGTGACCCACATTACTTATGTTAGTCCAATAAAGCATATTCTTTGGATAAATCCTTCCAAGATTTCCAGTATGTATCTGTATCTGAGAACCAATCTAGAGAGAGGCTCATTGCTAGTTTAAACTCGACATGATGAATTTTTGTAATGTAGCAACTCTCAAACACTCTATAAGCTGTTTGAATGAATAGAGGGTATGTCTTTCTTAACTACTCATTTCTCTATCTGCTCATTGATGAAAGGAATACAGTCTTGGGATTTGGGGCTTTTACTTCAGAACCCTAGATTTAGTTTATTCCTATCAGTTGGTAGATGAAGAAGCTGAGATTTAGGAAGCTAAAGTGGCTTATATTTTGCCCAAGGTCACACATGATCGTGAGTGAGTGCAGGATTTGATTTATTGGACCTAGGTTTGTTGAGGCTCACTTCTCTCTCTCCACACAAAGTAAATGCTCAACAGATACTTATGAAGCACCAAAGTTCTATCCATAAAGCACAGTTTCTGCTGTTAATGATGCCGTTTGGCAGAGCCAAACTTCTAAATATACAACTCTCTTCTGGAGATCAGAGTTTTGAAAATATGTAAGATAACAAATGGAGTAGTTGGCATTAAAAAATTAAGGATGCCCTGAATTGAGACATTAAAGACTAGACAGGAAAAGAAATGGAACAATTTGCTTCCACTGTTGGGAGAGCTTTTAGTCTGGCAGGATAGGATAACTTCATTTTAATATACTTTACTTGCATATTTTAAATTTATTTTTCCTTGGAATAAATATTCACAGTGACAGGGGAAACTATCCTGGAGCATTTGTCAGAGATTAAATATCACAAAAGGTGGGAGAAGGTGAAGAAAATAATTTGTAAGATTCTCTAAAAGTGACATGTCAATGAAATGTATTGAAATTTTGTTGGTAATCCAGGGAGTTGTGGTTTTTTTTGAAAGCCTACTTTATGCGCAACATCCTATAGGAGAAAAGGATCCAAAACATGATCACAATGTATGCAAAATAGATTTATGGGAAAAACTAATAAGAATCAGGGAAGGCTTTGGTGGAACTACTAAGATTTGGCTACTTCCTTCCTTCCTTTCTTCTTTTCTTCCTTCCCTCCTTCCCTCTCTCTGAACCTCACATATTCACTCAGAAAACCAAAAATTAACATTATCTATGTTGTTATTTGTTAAATATTTCCCAGTTACATTCTATTTTGGTTCAGACAGCATTTGGGAAATACCAATAAATGGCATATTTTTGTCCTTTCCTCTCTTCTAGGCAAAGTTTGGTAATACTGTCAATTATTTTCAATCATGTCTAACTCTTCAGGACCCCATTTGGGGTTTTCTTGGCAAAGTTACTGGAGTGGTTTGCCATTTTCTTCCTCATCTCATTTTACAGATGAGGAAACTGAGGCAGACAGGATTAAGTGAGTTGCCCAGGGTCACAAAGTAAGTATCTGAGGCTAGAGGAGGTAAATCTTTCTGATTCAAGGTATGGCACTTTATCCACTGCTCACCTAGTAGCTCAAATTTGGTATTACAAACCAAAAGTCTAATCCTGCTTTTTATCTATCTATCTATCTATCTATCATTCATTTGTTTATTTATTTTTGCATCTCTACCCTGTGAAGGGAAGGGCCTAATTCATCTAACTCCACACCCCACCCCAAGGAGAGGAGATCATCGTGTCTAGCTTTGGAGAAGAGATCAAATTATCATTTACAAAGAGAGTTTGGCAGTTGCTGCCACAGTGAATTACCTATCACCTATCATAGCCCAGAGCAAACTGGTGGAATAGAGAAGGTTTGGTACAAGGAAAGTTTGGGAGTTTCTCAGAACAGGAACATATTTTGTCTTTAATATTTTTTATTCCATATAGAGAGTGGGAAAACTATGAGCAATACCCCAAGGAAAGTCAATGTTGGGACATGCTTGGGTGAAAGCAGCTCCATTCTGGCAGCCTCTGGCTGTCTGGGACACGTATGAGAAATCATTTGTCAAAGTGAACATAACAACCAGTGCTCCAAAGATCACTTCAGTATTTTTAGAACATTTAAAATTATTATTTTAAAAAATAATATTGTTATTTAAATAATAGAGAGGAGAGCGTATCCAGGAGAGGGTCAATAACTCGAATATGGCAGACCTTATTTTTTCAAAAGCAGTTAGGGAGTATAGTGTATAGAGCATTAGCCCTAGAGTCTAGAGGAGTTCAAAACCGGCTCAGACACTCAATGGTTGTGTGACCCCAGCCAAGTTACTTAACCCTGTTTGCCTCAGTTTTCTTATCTGTAAAATGAGCTGGAGAAGGAAATAAACCACTCTAGTACTTTTGCCAAGAAAATCCCAAACGGGGTCATGAAGATTCAGAGAGAACTGAAAAATAATTAACGAACTTTTTTTTATCTACCAGTCTATCATGTAGATGTCACCAGTGGCATAGGGGCCAAAACAAATGTTCTCCAACTCTTGAAATAGCCAAGTTTTGTCTTTCTCTCAATTCCTATCTCAGTAGATATGACATATGATTTAAATCTTTCAAGGAAGAAGAAAGTAAGCCAGGGTGAAGAGTAAAACTGAATTCTTAGACCAACATTAGTTACACAAAAACCTTGCAGATCATTAATAACATTAATGGCAGTGGAATGGGATAGTAAGTAGCATGTAGGATTTGGAATTTAGAAGACCTGAGGTTTGAACCTTGCCAAAGCTACCTACTAATCTCTGACAAACTCTCCAGGACAGTTTTCTCTGTCATAGTCAATATTTATTCCAAGGAAAGATAGATTCAAAATATGCAAATAAAGTATATTAAAATGAGATTAATCTTAGTTTCCTCATCTGAAAAAGGGGAATAATAATAGTACCTACTCTGTAAGATTGTAAGAAACAAATGAAATAATATATGTAAAATATTCCATAAACATTCAAATGCTATATAAAATTTAGCTATTACCATTATTAAATACATATACACATATATGTAAACATATATATGATTAGGGCAATCAATGATTGTAGATGAATCTATTTGTCTATCAATCCATTCATTCATCCTCATATAACAAAATAACTGCTTCTTAAAAAGTGCCCATACTTTCAATCCTACTTCTATTTGACTAGATAAATAGCATATTCAAACTAGGGTAAATCATTGTGAACTTGTTGATCATGGAATAGAAATCAGTTTTATTTGCCAAAAGAGCTTTAATTGTTGAGAGAGAAAAGGATAGAGATACAGAGAAGAAAGAGAGAGAATTCTTAAATATCCTAAACATCTGAACTATTTTACACTAAAAGAAAGGCATTTTGGTTCAGTATGAAGAGCACTGGATTAGGGGTTAGAGGAACCTAGTTCAAATTCTGATTTTGCCAATTACTATTAGTTCTTAGTCTGTAAAATGAGAGGGATGGATTATCAATCAATCAACAGGCATTTATTGAACACCTACTATGTGTCAGGCACTGTCTTAAGTGCTAGAGAATGACATACATTGAATGAAAAAAAATTCCCTACTTTCATGGAAATTATCATCTAATGGAGAAGACAAATAAACAAAAGCATATATGTAATAAATATCAAAAGAATAAATAAAAGGTATTGAAATACACCCCTCCTAGATCACAGCTTTGTCATGGCAAAGGGGTTTGTATAGCTCAATGAAATCATGCAGAGTTACCCAAGATGGAAAGATCATAGTAGAAAGTTCTGACAAAACATTATTTCCTGAAGAAGGAAATGGCAAACCACTCTGGTATCTTTGCCAAGAAAATCCCAGTATGTACAGGTCTATGAAGTCATGAGAAGTCAAACACGACTACATGAATGAACAATTGATAAATAAGGAAATTTGGAAGATAAGGGACTAGCAGTTGGTAAGATTACAGGAAAGATTTCATGGAGAAGATAGTGTTATGTCTTATGGGGAAGAGGTGAGAAGTAAGTATATTTAAGACATGGGAGACCACCAGAGCAGAGACAGAAATGAAATGTCATGTATTTGGCTTAGAGAGGCTAGACTGGCTGGTTTGAAATGAAAGAGGGGAAGTGATGTGTTGTAAGGCTGAAAAGAGATTGGGACCATAGTGTAAAGAACTTTTTGTTGTTGTTGTTGTTGTTGCTGAGGCAATTGGGGTTAAGTGACTTGCCCAGAGTCACACAGCTAAGTGAAGAATTTTAGAAACTAAACAGTTTATATTTTATCAGAGAAATAATAGGGAGTTGCTGGAATTGAGTGAGTAGAGAGGCATGGCCACATTTGTGTTTAAGGAAAATGACTTTATAGTAGGAGAGTGTGCAATGGCTTGGAATGGTGTATCTTGTGGATGTCAGGAGGCTGGTGAATAATAATGAGTGCCTGAACTAAGGGGGAAGCTGTGTGAATAGACAGAAAAGATAGGGTGTTGTGGAGTTAGAAACAGCAAGATTTTATAGCTGATTAGGAGGAGTCAAGGATAATGTCAAGATTATGATCCTAGGAGATTAAAAGAATGTTGGTGCCTTTTGCAGAAATAAGCAAGTTTGTCAGAGAAAAGTTTTTTTTGGGGGGGAGAAAGATGATAAGAAGTTCAGTTTCGAAAATGTTGAATTTCCAGGACATCCAATTTGAAATATTCATTAGGAAATTGGTAATGCAGGACTGAATCCAGGGGAGAGTTTGAAACTGGATATGTAGATCTGGAAATCATTTGCTTAGAATGGTAGTTAAACTCATGGGCTGTTGAGGCTACTAAGAATATGAAGAGAAAAGGGCCTAGGAAAGAAACTTCATCTACACCCACAATTTGGGGGCTGATGAGGATGATGAGCCAGCAAACTCAGTATACCAAGAACATTTAGACAGATAGAAGAATCAGGAGAAAGTAATGTCACAAAACCCCCTGGAGAGGAGAGCGAATCCAGGAGAGGGTCAATAACTCGAATATGGCAGATCATAGAGAAATATAAAGACTGAGAACAGATCATCAGATTTGGCAATTTAGAGATCTTTGTGTAACTTGGAAAAAAGAAGTTCCAAGTAAGAGTTGAGGCCAAACTGAAAAAGGTTGAAGAGTGAGGAGTGGAAACTATGAATGGAGACAGCTTTCTTTTGGTTATTCATTTAAAAAAAGGGAGAAGTGTAGAATAATAACTGGCAGGAATACTGAGGACTAAAGAATTTGGTTGTTTTTTCAGTGATGTGAGAAGATTGCAGGGAAGAAGCTAGTAAATAGGAAGAGTTTGAAATTTCTAGAGAAAGAGGAGACAATTGAGGTTGCAATCTCCTGAAGAAGATGGGTGATGATATCAAGAATATATGTAAAAAAAGACCACATGGAAAGGAGAAGGGCTGCCCTTTTGTTAGAAATTGGGGGAAAGAAGGAAAGAGTTGGGGATGGCATCAAGGTGTCTGAGAAAAAGAAAAAAAGAGAGAAGAGGTAGCTTGAGTAAAATAGCCTCAGTTTTTTCAGTATTATAAGAGGCAAGGTCCTCAGCTTGGGTGGGGGAGAAGAGAGGAAGTATGGGAAATTTGAGCAGGGAAGCAGTTTAAGATGGCTTTTGTAGGCAATGAAATTGGGAGTCAATTAGGGAAGAATAAAAAGACTGGCTTGCAACCGTGAGTACCCAACTGAAGTTGGATAGTATGATTTTATAAGAATCCTGCCACACAGCTGTTTCTTCTTCCATCTCCAAGGAAGAAGTTGAAGGTGGGAACAATCCAGTGATGAGTAACCAAAAGCACAAGGGGTGAGAGATTTAGCTGCAAAGGGTAGTGCAAAGTTAAAATGGTTTATGATAACACTTGAGATTAGAAAGAAAAAAGTAAAGAAAGAACAGGACTCGCAGTCAGAGAAAACTCCCAAGGGATGGAAGTGTTGGAGGATTCAATAAAGGTAAAAACTAAGTTGGGATGGACTGAGGCATAGGGAAATGTGAAATGATAATCAGTTATGGTCAGATAGAAGAATATCAGTTTCTAATTAAAGAAGTGGAACACTAACGGTTAATGGATGTCGATGTGGACTGTCTTTCTGGGTGATGAGTTTGGAAGATAGGTCAAAGAGACTGAGGAAATGTTAGGGAGTTTGAGGAACAATCATCTGAGCCTGAGCAGAGATTGTGGAACTGAATTGACTTTCATCTCCACCACCTTTACTGAAAATGTTCAAGGACTCCTTGATGAATGCACTCATCTTTCTTCAGTTCTAATCTTTTGGGCTTCTTCATCATCAGACACTGTTGATACTTCCTTGTCTGGATTCTCTTGCCTTAGCAATAGTGACATTATATTCTCTCATTTCTCCTCTTTTCTTATCTGGCTCCTCTCCCTCATGCTAAGTCCTAAAAACCTACATTTAACCCAAGAAACATTCTTCAATTGTTTTTCTTATATTCTCTCTCTTGGTCATCTATCACTTTCTTAGTTTTAATGATCAATTCTATAAGATGATCTATCTACCTAACAATCTGTCTCCATTTCTTTCTACCTTTTTCTTCACCCCTCTACAATTCTCCTATTTTAATTTCATTTCTGAACATCTGAACTTTAAAAATTTTTTTTTCTTGTGCCTTCTTTTTTAAGTTTTTATTTTCAAAACATATGCAAAGATAATTTTTTCAACACTGATCCTTGAAAATCCTTGTTTTCCAATTTCTCCCTCCATCTCTTCACCTAGATGACATGTAATCCAATATATGTTAAGCATGGTAAAAATATATGTAAATCAAATCAAAAATAGGCATACATATTTATACAATTATCTTGCTGCACAAGAAAACTCAGATCAAAAAATTAAAAGAAAATGAGGAAAAAAATTCAAACAAATCACAAACAAAAAGAGTGAAAATTCCATGTTGTAATCTATCATCAGTTCCCACAGTCCTCTCTCTGGGTGTAGATGGCTCTCTTCATCACTGAACAATTGGAACTGATCTGAATCCTGAATCCTCTCCTTGTTGAAGAGAGCCATGTCCATCAGAATTGATCATTGCATATTCTCGTTGTTAACTGTGTACAATGATCTGGTTCTGCTCACTTCACTCAGCATCGGTTCAGGTAAGTCTCTCCAGGCCTCTCTGAAATCTTCCTGCTGGTCATTTCTTACAGAACAATAATATTCCATAATATTCATATACCACAATTTATTCAGCCATTCTCCAGCTGATGGGCATCCACTCAGTTTCCATTTTCTGGCCACTACAAAGAGGGCTGCCACGAACATTTGTGCACATGTGGGTCCCTTTCCCTTCTTTAAGATCTCTTTGGGATATAAGCCCAATAGAAACATTGCTGGATCAAAGGGTATGCACAGTTTGATAGCCCTTTGGGCACAGCTGAACTTTTAAACTACCTACAGCTCCACTGGGTAATCTTCTCACCAGGAATATCAAACCTCTGAACTTCCAGAGAACATGTTTCTTCCAACACCAGAGGCATGAATCCACTTACTTAACAATGAAACTCTACCTTTTGGCTGAGCTGTCCTGATTGATAAGTGAGTGAGATATCACCTAATCATACCGAGCTGGCCCCAGTTCATGCATCCCTTCCTAGGTAGCCTTCCACTAAGACAACGGGACCAAAGCAGTGAGGATATCTTACCATCTGCTCTACTGATGCTTGAATACAACCTTCCCCCTCTTCCTTTTCTCTTATAACTCTGGGAGGGGGGAGAAATGACAGAAAAATACTACCACTCAGTATAACTAGGGTTTCACAATGTCCTCTTCTATGACAATCCCTATCTAGATCACAACTCTCTATCGAACTATCCCTCCCACTTCCATTATGTGCTTTATACCCTATTAGAATGTAAGCCTTTTGAGGGCAGAAACTCTCACTTTTGTGTTCGTATCTCAGTGCTTGGCATATAACATGACTTTAAATAAACTTAATTGATTGAAATTTCCTCCTTTTCATTTCCCAGTTTCTGATAGTGGTACCACTATTTACATGGTTCAGATTCTGAGTTATTTTTTTACTTCCCATAATCAATTAGTTGAAGTTCTTTTCTTTTCTATCATCATTGCCATCAATACTTGTTCAAACCAGTATTACCTCTCACCTAGACTATCCAAGAACTTTCTCACATCACCTGATTCCAAAATTTTCTCTTCACCCAGAATTGCCAAGTTAATTTCCAAAAAGCATACTTCCCGATTCAAAAATCTTTAATGGCTCCTCATTGCCTGCTAAATAAAGTCATAGATTTCATGGTATTAAGAGTTAGACATTATATAGTCCAACTCCTTAACTTCCTAGAGGAAGAAATTAAGGCCAAAAGAGGGCTAAATGATCACAATATTATAAAACCTGGATTTAAAACGAGATTTTCTGATCGTAAACATGCCATTCTATTCACCATAATGCCTTCTTAGTTTGGCATTTACTCCAACTTCAAATTACCTTTTTATCCCTATACCCCAATACTTTCCTGCCTTATGATCTAGATAAAGTATAATAATCAGAATTTTCTGAAGACATACCATTATTTCTCCCTCTCTATACCATTGCTTGTGTGATTAGTCTACCCTGAAATTTCTTATCCATCTTTCCCACTTTCAAGTTTTTCATGATTTTCCCTCAAGATGATATTTCTTTCCCTTCTCTGAATTTAACAGCACTTTCCCTTCTCATACATATTCACTAAATTCTGCTTTATATTATAGTTTTATGCATATCTTATGTCCTCAATTAGCTGCTGAACTCCTTGAGGAAGTACTCTTTCTTATTTATTGGTGTGGTAGGCATTTAATAAATGACTGTTAAATGCTTTAAGTGAAAAAAAAAAGTGTTTATTTATTAATCTTCTACTTTGCTAAACCACTGGCCTATGAGCTAAAAGAGCTTTTGAAAAAACAAATTAAGAGCTTTTCTCTCAAGTCACAAAGACTGATGATTTGTAATCCCCCTCTCCCCCCAAGGTAATTTTAGCAAAAAATGGTCTTATGCAAAATAACCACATTATAGTTTTCAAAGTGCTTTCTCAAACATCATCTCATTTACTCTTAATAACTTTGGAAAGCAGGGGAATATGGCGGACAGATCTACAATGGTATCTGAATGCTACCCCCTCCACCCCCACAGGGTGAGTCAATCTGTTTGCTCTGATGGACATCACCTGAAACACCATGGCTCAAACTGTTACTCTTAATGTAATTAAAACCATAAAAAAGCATGAAGCTATTTCTATGGGCAATAAAAAATATTCCTCTAAAGCTATGGCAAAGGATATATTATTTTGTTTACTGTTAGATGTGGGAGATGGTGTTTTTAAACATGTTAAATCTTTCTAATTCATACCAGATGAAGCCAAATCCATTTCAACACACACCAGAAAGCCAATAATGGTTATTAGTGCAAAACAGTGTATGATTTAAAACAACTGCCAGCCTCTGATGACTAAGATATTCTTCTTTAATAAAAAATATTAGGTAACCAGTAAACTGAATTCATTTTTCTGAGTCCTTGAAATTCAAAGTATAATGGTTTAGGAGATAGAGTTGGTTTTGAAGCTAGGAATATCTGGGTTCAAGTTCAGCTTTTGACACAAATCGCATGTATGATCTTGGGAAAGTAAGTCCCCTTAACTTCTTAGTGCTGTAGGCAATTCTCTTTTTCTAAGCTTTTCTTATTTTTTTTTTTAATTTATGGAATAAAACAAGTATTTCCCTAACTTAGTACAATAAAAAAATGATTGCATCCAAAAGCAAAAATCTTTTTTTTTTTTTTTTTTAAATTTAATAGCCTTTTATTTACAGGTTATATGCATGGGTAACTTTACAGCATTAACAATTGCCAAACCTCTTGTTCCACTTTTTCACCTCTTACCCCCCCCCCACCCCCTCCCCTAGATGGCAGGATGACCAGTAGATGTTAAATACATTAAAATATAAATTAGATACACAATAAGTATACATGACCAAATCGTTATTTTTAAAAGCAAAAATCTACTATGCACAACTTGCTATTCCTTTCAAATATACAACAAAATTATTTAAATATTTTTTTCTTCCCCTCATCCCCAAAATATAGGAAGCTCAGGGATGGCTATCATTACAACCAGATTGGTATGAGTGTATATATTTGTATGCAATAAGTAATTCTACAAGACTATAAATTGCAGGCCTTCATGAGTTTCCTCATCTTTGAAATTCTTCTAACAATGAAATAGAGACAGTTTCAGTCCCAGTCCCCTAATTATTATGGAACCATTGACCACTGAAGACAAATAAAGCTTTAACTAGTTTTTTTTTTGTTTGTTTGTTTTTTAAGTTCTATTAACATTGAGATGGACAGCAAGGTTGCTCGGTGGATAGAGTGCTGGGCCTGGAGTTGGGAAGATCTGCATTTAAAATCTTCCCTTAGACATTTTGTAACGGTGTGATCCTGGGCAAGTCATTTAACTCATCTTGTCTCAGTTTCCTCATTTGAAAAATGAGCTGGAGAAATAGCAAATTAATTGGTATCTTTGTCAAAAAACAAAACAAACAAACAAACCCAAAATGGATCCACTGAAATAGACTAAATAATAAGGATTGGTATTGTGGCTTAACTGTCTAATTGTAGTTTCAGTTTAAGATTTAAGATAATAGGCAGTTACAAGGGATCTACCTACATTTATTATTTCTAGATAGAAGATGTGATTTCATCAGTTTAGGTAACTGCCTCCTTTACTCAGGAAGGTGGTTGGGGTTGTGACCTGCCTGGGATCCCAGTCAGTGTTGTAGGACATAATTTGAAACAGGCTTTTCCTGACAACCCCAGCACTACACATCGGACTGCCTTGTGTTTTAGTTACCCTTTTCTCGTTAAAGGATGTGAACTGGCAGTTTTAAGAGGAAATCATAGCTATCAAACATAGCTACATTTTTAAAAAACCCATCTAAATCTGTATTGATTAGAGAAATGCAAATTAAAACAACTCTAAAGCATATCACACCTACCAGATTGGCTAACATGACAGAAAAGAAAAATGATAAATGCTGGAGGGGATGTGAAAAAATAGGTAAAAAAATGCACCATTGGTAGAATTGTAAACAGGTCCAACCAGTCTGGAGAACAGTTTGAAACTACATGCAAAGGGTTATAAAACTTCACACCCTTTGACTCAGCAATACCACTAGTGGGTCTGCATCTAAAAGAGATTGAAGAATATGTACAAAAGTATAACAGCTTTTTGTTAAAGAAAAAAGCTAGAAATGGAGGAGTTGGTTGCTCATCAAGTGGGGGAATGGCTGATAAAGTTATGGTATATAATTGTAATAGAACCTTCTTGTTCTATAAGAAAGGATAAACAGGATAGCTTTTGAAAAACTGTAAAAACTTGAACTGATGCAAAGTGAAGTGAGCAGAACCAGATCATTGTAAACAGTAACAGCAATATTGTACAATAATACAACTGTGAATGACTTAGTTACTCTGATTAATACAATGATTCAAGACAATTCCTAAGGATTCATGATGAAAAATGTTTTCTACCTCCAGGGAGAATTGATGAATCATTTTGTTTCTTGCTTTTAATTTTTTGCAACATGACTACTCCTGGAAATGTTTTGCATATCTTCACCATGTATACTTGATATTGTATTGCTATCTTCAAGATTAGGCGCTTGAAATCTGTTTGACTGTCCCAAGTTACCTATGGCCACTCCCCTAAAGAGAAGGCTCCCTACCTTCTTTGAATCCTTGTTCACGGTTTCTTAATCAAACTGACCTTACCATTAAAAAGCCCCGCTCAGAACCCCCAGCTTCCTTCCCTGGCCACCACTTCTCTCATAACCATTCATCAATCCTGTAGCTACTTTGTCTCTATCCTACGCTACCTACCTTTCTGTAGGTCTGGAATCTGTTTTATTGTTCACAAATGGTTAGACCTATGCTTTCCTGCTCATATATACTTTGTTTTTAAATCTCTGCATACATGTTTTCTTTGAAAAGAGCATAAGCTCCTTGAGGGAAGTTTCCACTTTGTCTTTGAATGGCTCTCCCCCAGCATAGCCTCTGGCATATGGCAGCAACTTTTAATACATGCTTACTTAATTGAGGTCAAAACAAGCAAAACCAAGAGGACAGTAAATAAAATGATAAGATCACTGAAAGGAGGTTCACCTGTGAAATGGAAAAATACAACAAGGAGTCCGAGACAAGATAATGAAATGTTTTTCTCCTTCACTTGGGGCTCCATGAAAAAAATATATTGTTGATCTCTGAACCTGATGTTTTTATTTAATTATTTTTGTCATAAATGAGGGCTCAGTCTGAAGGAATTGGTGGAAAATGACTGATGTAAAGACAAAAGGCATTAGTAGAATGTATTTTTTAAGAAAAAGGTCAGAAAGGCCAAACATCATCTTCACCTTTTTAATTGACCTGAAAACTCATCTCCCTTCTAATATTTCTTAATTAAATAAAAATGAAATTAAGATAACCAAATATTCACCTAACCTTGTTTATCAACCAAAAAATATTCCTTCAGAAAAAAATTAGTGAAAATTTAAACTAAATAAAATATACAAAATTTCCCCCATTTTTAAAAATGGAAGACACATCTAGCAGAAAATAGGTGCTCTGAAGTCACCCTTTTGAGCAATTTTTTATGGCACTTAGTATATTATACAAACATGGGCTTAATATATACGTGGCTCTTACTTAACAGAAAATCTATTAAGAAATAGGTCAAATCAAAGCTTCATTCTAAGGAACAGTGTGGCGCAATTTCAAATGTGCAATGAGTCAACATGAAAATGGGATTCATTAAATGAAATTTAACAGTATTTTTATAGAACTCATCTATTCTGTTAAGTGGGGAAAACTCATACATATTACATGATGATGAAATTGGACAGTATTATTCCAGTCATGTGCTGGTTTATTTCTGCTTTTGACAGCTGTGTCTGTGATTCATTTCTTTCAGTCTGTGTTTTACCATTAAAACCACCTAGGAGCTTGGCTAGAGGAGCTTGTAATAAAAGCCTACTTGTAACTGGTGGGATTTCACTTAATTCACTTCTTTCTAACACCTGCAGCCTCCACTCTTTGTTGTCTAAACCCAGAGCCTGATAGAGGGGCATACATAGAGTTTTAATTTGGCACAGAGTGGACTGCTTTCTGAGGCTGCCACTGAAGAGAGACAATTGGCATATAATGAGTACTACGGAAGAGTTCTTGGGCTCTTTATGTAGTCTAAGATCTGACAGTTTTACAGACTGCTCTTTGAGCAATCCAAAAAATAAGGTGAAACAAAAGTGACAGAAACTGACTTTTGTATCCTCAGTGTGAGGAATGTCTTTCTAGTTTAGAAAAATAGAAGCTCACCAAGGAAGAACCAGAGATCATTACTGATCACAAAATAGAAAATTTTGATTGTACCAAACTGAAAAGTTTTTGTACAAACAAAACTAATGCAGACAAGATTAGAAGGGAAGCAATAAACTGGGAAAATATTTTTACAGTCAAAAGGTTCTGATAAAGGCCTCATTTCCAAAATATATAGAGAATTGACTCTAATTTATAAGAAATCAAGCCATTCTCCAATTGCTAAATGGTCAAAGGATATGAACAGACAATTCTCAGCTGAAGAAATTGAAACTATTTCTAGCCATATGAAAAGATGCTCCAGGCCATTATTAATCAGAGAAATGAGAATTAAGACAACTCTGAGATACCACTACATACCTGTTAGACTGGCTAGAATAACAGGGAAAGATAATGCGGAATCTTGGAGGGGATGTGGGAAAACAGGGACACTGACACATTATTGGTGGAATTGTGAATAAATCCAGCCATTCTGGAGAGCAATTTGGAACTATGTTCAAAAAGTTATCAAATTGTGCATACCCTTGATCCAGCAGTGCTACAACTGGGCTTATATCCCAAAGAGATACTAAAGAAGGGAAAGGGACCTGTATGTGCACGAATGTTTGTGGCAGCCCTCTTTGTAGTGGCTAGAAGCTGGAAACTGAGTGGATGCCCATCAATTGGAGAATGGCTGAATAAATTGTGATATATGGATATTATGGAATATTATTGTTCTGTAAGAAATGATCAACAGGATGATTTCAGAAAGGCCTGGAGAGATTTACACGAACTGATGCTGAACGAAATGAGCAGGACCAGGAGATCATTATATACTTCAACAACAGTACTGTATGAGGATATATTCTGATGGACCTGGCCATCCTCAGCAATGAGATGAACCAAATCATTTCCAATGCAGCAGTAATGAACTGAACCAGCTACATCCAGGGAAAGAACTCTGGGAGATGACTAAAAACCATTACACTGAATTCCCAATCCCTATACTTTTGCCCGCCTGCATTTTTGATTTCCTTCACAGGCTAATTGTACAATATTTCAGAGTCTGATTCTTTTTGTACAGCAAAATAATGGTTTGGCCATGTATACTTATTGTGTATCTAATTTATATTTTAATATATTTAACATCTACTGGTCATCCTGCCATCTGGGGGACGGGGTGGGGGGAAGGAGGGGGAAAATTGGAACAAGAGGTTTGGCAAATGTCAATGCTGTAAAGTTACCCATACATATAACCTGTCAAGGCTATTAAAATAAAAATAAAAGAAAAATAGAAGCTCACGATAGTCTAAAAATAGCTGCAGTGGGTGTTAAGCTGATATAGCTCATGTCAAAGCTTATTAGTAAAACTGACATTTAACATCAGCTTTTTATTATGTTAGATGCTTGCTTTACCTACTTTACTTATTACAAAATAAAATTCATTATAAAGGCCTTTTTAAAAAATTTTTTTTATTTTACTCAAAGGAGGTTATTTACCAAAAGATTCATCATAAAGTGGTCACATTTATACATGCAGCCTGAGAATATGAGGTGGTTCTGGTATGGAAGATGGATTAATAAGAAATGATTACAAAGAAATGAAATGGACACTCAAAACTCAAACTTGTTATACACACACACACACATATCTATGTATATGTGTATTTGTGTGTATGTTTACAGGAGTGTTGGAGTATTCAAATTATTCCAATGTATAATACCATTCAGAATAATTTTGGAAGCCTTTTTTAAAGAGTCCTCAATCTAATTTTTTAACTCTACAAATGCACCACTGATCTGTATCATCCATTTTTTATTCATACGATTTCTGTGATGTCCAGACAGGACAAATTTTGCTTAAATCAGAAGTATTTAAAATAACATATTACATGCTGGCTTTGAAGCCAAAACCAAGAATTTAAAAAAATGTTTTCCTAAATGTATAGCCTCTAAAGATAACCACTATGATAGATATAACAAACACTCATTTGGATGTAGAAATATCAGTAAATTTATTAAAAATTTTTTTGAAAATTCAATTTTGTAACTTGTAAGAGACGCCTTATGGGGAGTATCTTTCCTCCAAAGAGGTCAAAATACTGTCAAATAAACTTAAATTTAACAGCACTTAATATCATACTGTTGAAAATAGGATGCTTATTAAAAATCAGAAATTATTAATAAAAATACATTGAGAACCTATTACATCTAGACATTGAAGATACCTTAGTTATTGCTTTCAAGGAGCTCTGAGTAGGGAGACAGAAGTACTTAACAATAAATATTATTAAGGCGAGTTCCTTTTATTAGTTCTTATTTCATTAAATGAAGTTTTCTTTTTTTATAATTTGCACTGTTTTAATTTATTTTGTTAAATAATTTTTCAATCACATTTTAATCTGGTTTGGGCTGTACTGGGGAGTTTTGTGGACAATGAATTGTGAATCCTCTGTCCTAGACTATGGAGACAGCTAAAGATAGTTTATCTTTAGTTCAGAATATGTCCAGTTCTTCATTTAATTGGTCAAGTCAGCAAAATTTCTAATACAATTCTACTAATGCAGTTGTCTTAAGTCCTTTGAGTATGAGAAAACATTTGGAAGCCAATAACATACTTAAGTTATTTATGGCCATCTGGCCAATAATAACAAGTGGCCCCCAAGTGGAAGTAGTTTGATCTGGTTGCTTTTTGAAAGCTAAGGTTTACTATTCAATTAAAAATTTCAATTTTTTACATCTTTTTTCATTTTCCTCTTTGAAGACTTCCTTCTCATATCCTAGGAGAAAACAAATGCTGTAAATTTAAAAAGAGATAAAAGGAAAAAAAGATCTATACATTGAGTACCTAATAGTATGGTTTAAAAAAACAAACAAACAAATATAAGAGAAATTAAATAATTTTATTGAAACAATTTTTTTAAAATAAAAAACATCTAGTCACTAACGACATTGATTTTTTTTCAGGATTATTGCACCATCTAGTGGTCTACTCTTTAATTTGTATGAAGGTCTCATTACATCCAGCAACAGAAAACCATTTTCAGTATAAAAACTGTATATGTCATACCTAATATACTTTATATACATACAACAAAGATATTTAAAAATAAATAAGTTCTTGTATAGTCTCACTCATAGTTCTTATATGTGGAAATGTTGGCTCGCAAGTCTATAGATTTTCTGGTTTTACCAACAATCATGACAGTTTTCCCCAATATTACATTTTTAAGGATGATTTTCCTTGTAAAGATTTTGTTGCAAGTTCAGCTCTTTCTTTAAGTAAATTGGCTTCTTCGGCACTTTGGGCTTGTGCATTCTTCACTAAGAAGTGGCTAATAAAAAGTTTCAAACCTTCCCTCAACATTATCAGCTTCGGGTTGTCAGATACTCTGGGGAAAAAAAAGTGTAAAAATGTGAGAATCAACAATACCAATTTCCTTTATGTACCTCTCTCTACTAAAAAAATACTAAGGATTGAATATTGCAACAAAACTGTCATTTTCTTTACTAAGTTTAGAACATTTTATGTAATGACAGGTTAGTATTAAGTTGTTTTATTATCTGTAGCAAAAATTTTGTGGCAATATAATTAAAATATCTATTTAAAACAAAGCTTCAAAACTTTCTTTCAAATATAATTTAACTTTGCAAATGGGATCAATTAAACTGAAAACAAATCAAGGAATATTTCACTCCAAGTCATATTCTTCTCACAACAAATAATCTTGATTGCATACCTGCCAAATATTGTGGTAAGTTCTTCAGCTTCTGTTTCCATTAATAACACATATAATATTTTCCGTAAAAAATGGACTCTAGGTTTGTTCAATTCACTGAATTCGATTACCTACGATAACATTAATTACATGTGAAAAAGAATTTTAAATACAATTTAAATTTTTTTAAAAATACTTTCCAGATATATGCAATGGAAAAAGAACAAAGCTATGTTATCAATTTGCTTTATGAAATGATCAATCAGATAACAATGTAATTGTTATCACTGCCACATTTCTAATTGTGCAATGAAGAGCTGAGAGGAATTTGGCACTCTCTCTGTCAGCTCTGTATGATTTTTATCTTTTTTAAATCCCTTACTATAAATGCTTAACTAAAAAAGTTAAGTTTTTACATCTTTACAATCCTTCCTACCCTGAAAAGCAACAACACTCTAAGCTGGTTGTGAATTAAATTTAACTTTACTTGGTGGACAAAAAGAAGCCACTTGAGTAATTTGTTATTAACAGAGATGCCAAGGAAGAGAATATTTCTCAGATGCTCTGGATAGATTCTCAAGCCCATTATCAGATACACAGAAGCTCAGAGTTTCTGCTGGAAAAGTTCAATTGGTTTCAAGGGATGAAATGACATCCCATTCTCAGGAATACAAAACTGACTTGCAGTCCTCCCAAGACTGCCTTCCTCTCCCCAGGAAAAAGCTTGACCAAAGTGAAGATAAAGCTGGAATCCAAATCCTACTCTGGTACTTCCTGTCCCCCAACCTCATAGTCCTTGAGGCAGTAGCTTCAAGAAGCTTCAGAGAAGGGACCAATCTTCACTGACAGAAGGAGCTTCCTCCCTGGGAGTCCCCTAGATCAGTGATGTTGCAGGTCCAGTTTTCCATGCCTGTCTAAATAGGCCAGATTTTCTACTTCTTTTGCTGAGTCTCAGAAACTTAGTTTAACTAGGAAGGAACCAAAGGTTATTTCTAGACATGAGGATAGATAATCCAGATGATAAGCAAGCCATAACCTCTATCCATGTCAGTCAATATTATCTGCTTAGATTCAGAAAAGCCCCAGTCTGTATGTAAATGGAGTCCATACATAGAGATGGGAGGGATGAACATCAGGGACCATGATCTAATACTTCCATTTTTAGACCAAATGGCAAAATCCCCAAGACACTAATCTATCTCCATTACCCATTCTTTCTAAGTTTCCTTACTTTCTCTAAACAGTGACATATGTATATTTCCATCATCTCAAGGTAACATGGAGATTACCAACTTGATAAGTTACAATGACGACTCACACATTAACACTAAATTCTGATATAAGCACTGATCAAGATTAGTAACATACTTTTCATTAGCTACACATACGATGTTTGGTTATTATAAAGAAATTTAACAAAATAGCAGAAGTTATTTAAAGTCATTAAAAATGTATACTTAACCAACAGCACTTTAAAGGTTAATATTAATTCATTAATTACAAACCTTAAAAATAGAAAGTGGAAGTGATTTTTTCTTCAGCAAGTGGGCCACCAACTGCATAAAATTAGAAGATGTAGTAGCTGACAGATTTTCTAAATCCCGAAATTTGTCCCATATGCTGAACTGGAATGTCATCTGCTCCAAATGAAAATTAAAATAATCACAATGCAGTAAATACACAGGTAAAAGTGGGAGGTAACATATTATCATACAATAAAATTTTATTCTTTTCTCAATAAAAGAATGCTATCATAAAACATGATTTATGATTAAATATATTTGTTTGACATTTCAATGAAAAGTGACATAAAAAGCACTTATGAATGTGATCTTTACTATCACATTGCTCCTACAAAATAAAATTGTTCAATTAATAGCAAATTAAAATGTATTTAATACTATTAAGCATATCAAGGATTCTGAAAGCAAATATGCCAGTTTCTTATGTGATTAAGAATTCTTATAAACAATATCTTTCAATGCTTAGTTTCCTAATTTAAAATAGACAATAATACACTGAACTGAAATATATAAAATACTACTAAAGAAACCCTTTAGTAGAAGACTACACAACGAGGTGATGAGAACTCAAGTTATAAACTTGGTCTGAAACTAACCCCCATCTACTGTAAATTTTATGCCATATCTGGAGTGGGGGTGTAATGGGAAGGAAAAAGAAAAACACATTTGAATAAACTTGACTAGAACATATCTAAATAGCTATAAGACATTCAACTTACCTGAAATCTCCTTTCATATTCACAAAATTTGCTAGCCAAATATGCATAAAAAGGATTATATACTTTCTCTTGTAGGCAACAATCTATGAGGACATGAACTATTTCTCTTTCTTGCTGATCCTTGAGTCCAAGCCTGCAAGTAATAAATAACAATAGCTTAAAAATCATTTGACTTTCAAAATTTTAACTGTTTTAAGACAAAATATTTATACATAAGTAAAAGAGAATTAAATCCCTGAAGTAAATTTCAAAAACAGAATCTGAAGAATAAAAAAACCAAATCTGTTAGGAGAGGGAAGCATTAAAACCAACAGATTGGGAGCCAGAGATTGAAATTCTGCATCTGTTACTATCTGTATGATCACAGACAAAAATCTTTTTTTTTTTAAACTTTTCTCAGCCTCAGATGAGGTTAAAACAAATGTCTAACGTCTCTCCTAGCTCTAAAATTCAATGATTTTATGAATTAATTGTGGCCAGATCAATGTTGATGTCAAATCATATGTGAGACTGAGTTAGATCTAACTTAAAGCAATCATTTGGCCAGTTAATGTTTTTCATCCCAAAAGATGAAAGTTGGCTGACTATCGGAATAGGGTTTCCAGAAGTCCTGAAGCCATGGGAAAGAAACCTTTTTCTTGTTTCTTCTCAGTTAGAAAAAAAAAATTCATTAAAGTTTTTCTACCCAACCACTTATAAGTTATAAATTTTTTCTTTGTATATATCAACCTATTACAACTATATCACTCAACATCAATATAAATGCTGATAAACTAATGCTAATTATTTTGTGCCAAGAGTTTACTTTTTAAACTACTGCAAGGCAACCACAGTAAGTGGTACAAAGATCCAACAGAAGAGGAAGGAATTTTTCTAATATTTAAAAGAAACCTGAAGACATAAGGAAATTGTGGCCTTATGGAAATATATGGCTAAATGGAAAGATTAATGATTAATCATGGAGATATTCTACTTGGAGAGGCAAATATTGAACTGGAAGAATTGGTTTCATATGCTCATAGGAAATAAGAAACATCCTTTTATGGGACCTTTGGCTATCCTGTATTGCAGTATGTATGAATATGGGATCATCACAGATATATAACTAGAAGGGACCCCAGATACTATCAAGTGCAAGGGAAGTCCAAAGTCACTCAGTTTTTAAGCACCAGGGATGAGATTTGATCCCATATACTCTAACTCCAGAGCTAATACTCTTTCTACCATTATGTCACCCATAGCATAAAGATCACCATGAAAATCACTGCAGTTCATATGTCAACATCATACTGAGGATGAAGATAAATCCTATGAAGAATTTGACAAGATTCTGAAAACCAGGCCAACACATATACCTTGGTCCTTAGTAACTTCAATGCAAATATGGGTACAGACCAAGACAGTAAAAAATATGAGAAAAAAAGTAGGTTGGGATTAAGAAACAAGAGGCTAAATTAAAGCTTCATGTTTGTATAGCATTTAATTATTTCAGAAGAAGAAAATAGGAAGGCACTAGAAATGGGAAGTACCAAACATTTCAAGAAAATGACATAAACTCAATTGAACTATAGCTCAACGTATAGAAGTATTATTAGTATTGGAGTAGTTTCAAAATCAGCTATTTGTATGTAGTCAATCTACACACTAGTTAGAGCAAAAGTAAAAATGAACACCAAATTAGAATGATGATGAACAGACACTGTCATCAATTACAACTATTTTATTCTGACTTGTTCAAACCTTGAAAAACAAGAAATAGAAAAAGGAAAGGATACTGACTTAGTCTATACCATTTCTAACAGAGGGAATAGGAGAAGTTCAGAAAAGGCTTCCTCAAACAAAACACCTAATCTCTTAGCCAATACAAGAGAAAGACATGGCAGCCAAGGGTAACACTGGCTTAAGGGCACAAAAATCATTGGTAAAATGTGGAAAATTGGCAAGTTTTGCCTCAAAAAAGAGGTAAAGACAGTAGAGAAGAAAACAGGTCTTTGGACAGTTTGGTTTTGTGCTGACTGCATTAAGCACTAGAATATGGCTTCTCAAGAGCCTGGCTTGAAAATATACAAAGGAAAAAAAGCCAGGGAAATATCTCTTGCATTATCATGATGTACAGCTGGAGAGGCAGTCAGTCCACTGAGTTATTAGTTTGCCATTGTGGATAGATGTGTAAATGGACAAAACTAAAAACTTGTGTAGCATCTACAATGATCACAAGCTGTTTCAACAAAGAGACAGACAGACACACAAGTATAAACACAATTCATGTTCATTTGAAGTTTTTATTATAAGTTCATTCTCAATAAAAAAATTCAAATATGTTCGGTGTATACAGAGTACCTTTTAATTCAGCAAAGACCACTTTGCACCTTTAATAATGCATTTTAAAAAATATTTATTCTTTCTCCTGATCATTTCCCAAAACCTCAATTAAAAAAAAAAAAAAGGAAACCTACATAATAAATATTGTCAAACAAAGGAAATTTTCTCAGTCAATGCACTTTAGAAATATTTTCAGTTTGAAGATTGGAAAGGACTAATAAATTCTTTGATTTAGTTCTAATTAGAGACAAAAAGTCATATTACAAAAGAAACTTGAAAATTCCCACATAGACTTACTTTAGAAGCTTTTCAAATGCATCCAAAAAATCTTCACTAATCATTAACGTACAAAAAATATTTCTTCTGATATCAGTGTTCATTCTCTGCTTTCTGGCAAGCTCAAGTATCTTTGAACTAACCTTTAAAGAAGAAAAAAACAAACAAACCTAATAAGCGTGTTTTAACAAAAAATTTTTTCTTTAAAAAAAAAAATTACATTTTTTATTTAATATTTTCCCCAGTTACATTTAAAACAATTTTTTAAACATTAAAAAAAACAACAACTAGATTCTCTCTAGATTCTCTTTCTTATTTGCACCCCAACCCCCATTAAGAAATCACATGAGAAGTTATGTAAAACATTTCCATAAAAGTCATGTTGTGAAAGAAAACACAGATCTCCCACCCTAATTAAAAAACAAAAAAAAAAAACAACAAAAAAAGTTTAAAAAGAGTACGATTCAATCTGTATTCAGACACAATCAGTATCTTCTCTCAGTAAGGATAGGATTTTTCATCATAAGTCTTTAAGAGTAGTTATGGATCACCATATTATTGAGAATAGCAAAGACTTTTTTTTTCTTAAGGAAAAATCCATGAATTTATGCATACTTTGAATTATGGAAGTTTCTAAAATTTAAATCTCTAGCAAAAAAAAAAAAAAAAAAAAAATCCCTGTAATTTGTTTTTGCCTCTTGACCTCAAAATAAAGTATAAGGAGAAATTTGACGCTAAGTAATAAAATCAAAAGCTGCCAGTAAAAGTTCAAAGCAAACACCTCCAATGTCTTTTCTGTACAAAGTTTAGAAGTTAACATATTTTATGTTATACAGATGTAACTAATGCAGCTAAAAATAATATTATATATATATATATTACTAGAAGGTACTCAAAAGTGGCTGAATTGAATTGCTTGGTCTTATAAATGAAACCTTTCAATGAGAAAAGAGAAAGGAATTGATGCCTTAAAAATGAAAGGAAAAGACATGTAAGAAAAGACTTTGACAAAGTGGCAATTTCATACCTGACTGAGGAAAGCTTACATAGTAACAGTGTAGTTTAGGTGAATAATGAAAACAATGGACTAAAATCATTTGTAAAGCATTTGATTTAATAAAAGAACTCTTTCAAGACTCAAAACTAGTCACTGACCAGTATTACATTTCTTATATTCCTATTCTAACTTCTTTAACTATAATTGTTAAGGTCCCTTCCAACCGTAACCTTCTAGGACAAGAGAGGCCTGCATTTATAAGGAATAATAATAATAATAATAAGTATCATTGCATAGCTTTCACCTTAAAATTTAAAAATTAGAGATTATCAGATTATTATTTTAGTTTTCAAAGATGTGTGTTTGTGTGTTTATTCATGCAATCTTATTCATTCAAGTATTAAGGGCCTATGTGTAGGAGATAAAAGGTGTACATGTCAGTCATTCTTTTAAAAAGCTTACATTTTAGAGGAAATATAGATTGGCATTATAAAAATGATATACAAACAAAAACCCTTATTATTAATTTTGTTTACCGTTCCTTTAAGTTGTTTCGACTGGCTATTATTGCTGCTGTCGATCATTGGGGCGCCACTCCATGATGACCCTACAATCCACCATCTGCCAATCTGCTCTGCATTCAAAAGGCTTTCCCAAGAGACTCGAAGTTGAGTTTCCTTACCAGAACTACTATTTCGAATCTATTTTTAAAAAATTAAAAAACAACACTCTATATTTAAAAATGAAACAAATTTTTATTGCACTTTTAAAACCTTGGTTTATATTTTATACTAACATCTTCTTAAAGCTAGTTCATAGACATTTAAAAATGATAGCATTTGGGAGACCAATTAACTACATTACAAACATCAAAATAATAATTAAAACATGGCAGTGAACATAATACATGTGTATGGAATATATTTGAATCCCAGAGATTTATTGGTATTTGGAATACCTATTTTAACTGATGGTTTTAGACTACATTGTTAGAAGTTTTCAGTATTGAGGTTTACTTATATAATTTTATTATTTTTAGAAGCTTATTCATAGAAGAGTTCAAGAATATACTATTTATTCAAATATATAAGTCAAAGCATCTACCCTCTTCACTAGATATCCCTTCCCTCCTTCTCTAGTTTTGCCAAAGTTCATCTTCTGTAATCCTTTATTTCTTCTTTTCTTTAAGGGGTTATGGTTATAAAACCAAGCCACTCGGAAGTCCTATCATGAATCACAAGGGGAAACCTCAAATCTAGTGATGCTATATGAATATGACTGTTCTTTAGAGCAGGGGTTTTTCTAAAACACTTTTGTGTTACGTACATCTTAGGCAATCTATGAAGCTTATAAGGTATTTTAAAATGCATTAGACTTCTAACCTCCCTCTTCCTCCCCCCATTACAAAGGAAACCAATTATACTAAAATACACTTAATCAAGATATTAAAATAAAAGTTCACAAACACCAAGATAAGAAAAGTGGTAGATATCAGTTTAGACACTCTCTTCCTTTTTCTGCTTTGGAAACTTTTATTGCATTAAAAAAGGTCCTATTAAGGAAGATTTGAAGTTTGGCCTCAGAGTTCCCTTTGGAGTATTTTAAAGATATCTTTAAAAAAATGAGAACAAAAAGGAAAAACCACAAAAAAGAAAAAACTAAACAAAAAGCTGAAAACAATATACTTTGATCCTTACTAAAATCATTACTTTCCTATAGCCTGGTTTCTGAGTCTATAATCATGAATATATATTAACCAATATATTTCAATATTTAATAAGTGTTTTCAATATTTTAAGCATATCTAATTTTTTTCCATGAGAATTACCTTACCCAATGCAGAAAATGTCTGCAACTTAAGATTATTGTCTTTTACATTCACTAAAACCAAAAAGTACCATGATGAACAAGCTAATATCTAATGGAAATCATTCCTCACATCAGCGAGGTTGGTTCTCAGATTACAGACATACGATCTTTTTAGGTCCATAAGTGGAGCTTTTCTAGCTTAACTGGACCTGTGCTGGAATAGCCTCAAAGACATGAGGTCACCTCCATTCCTAAATAAGGGAGCAGAGTAGTATGGAGTTAACTGGCACATGAGTCAAAAATGTTAACACTGAATATTTTTTTTTTCTTACCAATGTTCTCTGGAGTTTTCTTAGTTTTTCTACAGGTTCAGGGTCATAGCCTGGAATTTTGCGCATGTCATTATTCTTTAGTGCCAACATAGTCTCAAGCATGAATCGAATCTTAAAAAAAAAAAAGAGAAAAACACAACTATAGTGAATTGTCCATTATTATATGGGCAGAAAAACATACCGCTACACAGTCTCTCTCACACACACACTCTCACTCTCTCTCTCCCCCTCTCTCCCTCCCCCCCACATTATATCAATTCTTTTCTTTAGGTAATATGTAAGGAATTTGCTTTAATATAACATTTATAATTGTTTTGAACTATATTTCAAAATTCTAGGCAATATCATCTAAATGTTAATAGAATACAAAAGGCTCTCATTATATAAACAAAGAAGGCTATTAATAGACCATGTTTCTTTATAGTTAAAATCTAAATTTTGGAATTTAAAACAGAAAAACATTTTTATGAACTGATATTTGTAAGAAACTGGGTCTTCCACATTTTAAAATCTAATTTACAAAATAAGCTGAAGAAACATCAATTACCTATAGAAAATTAAATTTAATAGTCTGCCAAAAGTTGACTTTCTTAATTTTCATCAGGCGTACTTCTTATGTTGTTCAAATTATATAATCATACCCTTGTCTGATCTTGAAACTTCTTGCCTACTCCACTGGCTTTGGTCTGGGCTTCACTGATCAGTTCCTTCAGGGACAATGCATCATCTTTTCTCAAGGAAAAACCGACATTTTTCAGCATTAGGAGAATCAATTCAATGTCCTTTTCTGTGAAAGTTCCAACAAGCCTTTTTAGAATGTCAAAGATGAGTAGAGATTGTACCACATGGAAGTTATATAGATGGGCAATTATGGCAAAGAGGTTGTCACATTCTTTTCCCTCACTACCAGTCTTATGTATTTCATCAAATTTCTTCACTACAGCTTCCAAAAAATGAGCACCAACCTGAAAACGGTTAAGGAGAAAAAAAAAAATACATTAAAAAATTAAGAATAATTTTTTTTGGGGGGAGGGGTCCCTTTTGTCAATCAAATTTAAAGTATTTCTCAAAAACATAGACAAAAAACAGCATAGAATGTTAAGATTCAACAGAGCACTTTAACCTCTAGAGTTAAATACATCAGTACAATGTCTTATACAACACATATTTAATAAAAATTTTCTCAGCAAGTGAAATAATAAAAATAGCCACAGAACATTTTAAAGATTTACTTTTCTTTTAAAAAGTTGTACTACTTTCTAAAAACTAGTAGAGAACATTAAAAAAAAAAAAAATCCTCAGAATTTTCATCTACATGCTAATCTTAAATTTATTCAAATTTAAACTCATCAAATATTTGTTCAGTACCCACAGTATGCAGAGTACTATGCAAATGTTAAAGAAGCTAATATATTGTTCCTGCCCAATGATGTAAGTAAATTTACATCATTCCTTTAAGTAAGGGGGAGGGGAGATAGGGAAGGGTATAAAGCAATTGGAGTTAAATGACTTGTCCAGGATCACACAGCTAGTGTCAAGTGTTTGAGGCTGAATTTGAACTCGGGTCTTCCTGACTCCAGAGACTGTGCTCTAGCTACTGTGCCACATAGCTGCTTCCCTGTCCCCAATTTTAAAAAATAAAGTCTGTGACGTATTCATGTAACAATCTAGTTTGACTGTTATTTATTCAATCACCTTTGACTCTTCGTGTCCTCATGTACTTTATAACACGTGGTTTTGCTGCTTTGCCTTTTTCCATCTCCCAAGGTCATACTGCTGGTGCTTCCAGGCTGAGTCACCTGGCTGCTAACTACCTAAATCAAGGGGACAGCTTGAGAGAAGGCTGGAAAGGTGGGTGTAGTGTGCTTTCTAGAGCCCCCACTGTGGGGTGCCAAAATATACCATCCAGACCAGCTCTCTGGAGGACCTCGGGACCAGCCTGAGTCCTTGGTCTCAGTGGAGGAGAGATGAGGCTGGAACACACGAGGATCGTCAAAGATGGAGTCCGTTTATTTCAAGTCCTCCCAGCTCCTAAATACCTTAGTAGGGTTATATCACTACAGTATACTGAGCATGTGCTAACTATAAGAACTCTGCTATTAATATGTAAATACCTCTTGTTTCAGTAGAATGCAGGTTGTCAGCTCCCCCACTGCTCAGGAAGGGTGAGACACCCCCAAAACCAGACATTGTCAGCAGGTCTTTTATCTTACCCAGACTTCCCCACTGTCTGTGGCTCTCTACAGGTAGGGAATGTCAAACTATAGCAGGACCTGAATGCCGGGCAAAAGAGTTTTTTAACTCCCTTCAAAGAAATAGGGAACAACTAAAGATTTTTAATTAGATGTATACGAAAGGAAAATTATTTTGGTGGAAGTATGAATGCTAGACTAAAAGTATAACAATACACTGGGAAGCTACTGCAATAGTTAGGGGAGCTGGTAATGATGGCCAGACCAGAATGCCCTCATTGGTTAGAAAAAAATAAGGGGATGCATAGGAAGGCTACTGAAGAAGTAGAATCAAGAGGACTTGATAAGGGAATATATATGAGAAGTTAAGAAAAGAAAAAAAAAATGATCTCAAGATTTCAAATACAGGAGACTGGGTGAATGGAGTGTCTCTCTCTGAGTTGGGAATGGAATGTCCTGTGTGAAGGCCTAGGAGGCCATCCAATGTTTTTAAGAACTGTCTAAGCAAGAAGAAATGAAGATTAGGATTTTATTGTCTTCACTGGCAATGGAGACAAAGGGTCAGATGCAAGACATTTTACAAAGGTGGAAACAAAAGACTTGACGACTATACAACTGAGTAAAAGAACTTTAAAATCAAAAAAAGGACTCCATGGGAGAAGTGAAGCCAAGATGTCAGAGTAGCAGGAAGAAACACAGCTAAGCTCACCCCCAGAACTCCTCCATTCACATCTAGAAAATACTGACAAACAGACAGAGAGGCCTATAGTAGGGAAATTTAGGGGGGGAAGTCATAGAGAGTTATTTTTCTCTAAATCAGCACAAAGAACTAGAAGTCTGAGTAAATGCCACAACAAAAATTCTCAGGAACATTATAGCCAAAATCCAGCACTTCCAAGTTAATAATAATAATAATAATAAAAATTTAAAAAGCTACAAGAAGCAACCAGAAAGAATTGAAATACAAGGAGCCACAGTAAAGATCACCCATTATTTGGTAGTTACCACTAAAAAGGGACAGAACTTAGAATATGATAGTTCAGAATGCAAAGAGCCCCGGCATACAATCAAGAATCAAATAGCAAAACTGAGCATAATCTGACAGGGGAAGCAATGGACCTCCCAATAAAATTAAAACTTTCAAAGCATTACTGATTTGATGAAAAGTTCTGAGCTAGGGTGAAGAGAAACCTAAAAAGGTAAACATGAGGAAACAACCATAAGGGACTTCAACAAGGATAAAGTGTTTATACTCTAATATAGGATGCATGTAGCCCTGTGGAGCCTTATTATCACCAAGAGTCACAGAGAGACTCACAGGACAGGGGATTTTAGGGATGGTTTTGCCATGTTTTCATGATCTAAAAAGAAGAAAAAGGGGTTGGAAAAGGAATACACTAGTTGGAGAAAAGGGAGAGAAGATGAGGGAAATGACCTCACATAATCAGAGTGGGAAAGTAGACCATACAAGAGGGAAAGGATGAACATCACTCCCATGAACTGATCACCACACACACAGAGTTCACATTTGAAACTGAAGTGAACAATGAAACTGTAGAGAAAAGGGAGATATGAGAAGAGAGAATAAGAGAGAAGACAGCCAAAAAAAGAATCTGTCCTCAGTAAAACAAAATCTGAGGAGGGTGGATCTTGAGGAGTTTAAAATAAAGGAAAAGAACCCAAGGTTAGGCCCTGAGTGAGGGAAAGGGATGAAAGGCACAGGAGCAGAAGCAAATGATCTGTCCTGGAGCCCTGGTGCTCATGGACACAGTCCTTCTCTTTCACACTTTCTTCTTTATAAAGAAGTGGCAGGGAAAACATAAAAATAAAAGACACAGAAAAAAGACAAGAAGGAGATACAAGGAAATTATGGATTAGAAAACAAAAAGAATCTGACAACTTGTGGTGTGCCAGAAACACAAAGATTCCCATGGAGTTAAAATAAGAGATTGGAGAGAAAAAGCCTGGAAGATCATGAAGCTGAGTGACCAAAGGGAGGTGTTGTCATTTTCAGAAATAGTACAGTGGTCCACAAAAGGTGTCACAAAAGCCAAGAGCAGTGTCAAGATGGTTATCATAGGCAGGTCAAGAGGAAAGTGAAAAGGAAACCATTAGATTTTGCAACAAGGGCCATTATTTCCCTTGGGAAGAGCTGTTCTAGTGGTGAGGTTGTTCCTGCTAGAAACTCACAGGCAGAGAAAGGAAAAACATACTGGTTAGAGGAGATCTAAGAATCTAAGAAATCTAAGAAAGGGAGAATTTCGTAGGAGAGAGAAGACCTACGTTGCTAATAGGTGGTGGGGAAGGAACCAGAAGAAAGGGAAACAACTAAGTATGCATGAAATAATTACTAATGGAACAAAGTTACAGAAAAAAATGACACAATTAAAGACACAAGCGGAGGGGTCAGTTTTGGTAAATTACAGGGCTATTTCTTCCTCTGTGAAAATGAGGGAAAAAGGAAAAGGTGGCTAAGGACATTGAGGCCATTTGACATGAACTCAATCTTTTAGTAAACAACAAAGGATGCATGTGAATGTTTTTGTGGCTAAATAATTCTGCCTTTCCTTTCACATGCATGCTTTGTTTTTGAATGGACTTAAATACAGAACAGAATTTAAAAATTTTTATTTTTAAGCCTGCATTTTAAAATTATGCATTAAATATAAGTAAATTTCACATAGTCTAGCAATACAAATACAATATATAAAGACTAGCAATATTACTACATGAACAATTGGAAGAATTAAAAGTTTATTTAACTTCACACATTATTTCTAATATGGGAAATTTAAGAAAGTTTACATCCATCCGGAATTTAATTTTAATTCAGAAAAGACTAATAAAAATATTTCATCAAATGACACCATAGTCTTTACTACATTTTTTGTATGGGTTTCTGTGAGGATGTTTCTGCCATTATAGAATTAAAAGAAAGTTTAATGGAACTAGCATCCTGAAATAGCTCATTATACCTTGGCAAAAGCTTCAGTGGATGTCATTAGCCAAGCTGCTATAATGACTTCCCCTTTGGAACAAGTAATTTCAACTGTCTTTCATGCTATTAGCTAAGGTACAGACGATAAGTATGACTAATAATCTCATGTTTGCAGATAAAGTAAATTCTTGACATGCTATGAATGGTTATTGTCCATAGTTATCATAACTCACTGAAATGCTAAGCTATCAGTGGTAAAACCTGATAGTAACTTTGCTCAAAAGTGTAACAATGTGATTTAGGAAGACCTAAGCAAGTCCAGAAATGGCCATATAATGGCACTGTATGATTGCAATCAAAAGTTACTAAGAATGGCATTCAGGTGTTTCATTACATTTCATAATGGACAGGAAGAACGGACTTACAACATTAAAGTACAGAAGAAAAGAGTATACCTCCTGGAAATGAAAGATAATTTAAAACACAGAGGTAATTACTAACCATTTATGTGCAGATTATTCACAATGGAAATTACCTATACATTTTGATTTGTTTTTTTCTCTCACTCACTTTATAGTCACTTGTACCACAGAAAATATGTTATTAGATTCTGAGAAGAGATAAAAATAATTAAAACATTGCTCCAACTTCATGGTGTTCAGATCAGATTCTAACAGGGAGATATAACGCATGCATAACATGAAATACTGTATCACAAAAATGCAACTGTTGTGTAAAAAAGAATATGAAATTGGTATGAATTGCTAATCGAAGGCAAAAGAATAAATATTTCTGAGGAGGGAGCTCAGAGAGGGCTTCATGCAAAAGGCAAAATTTGAGAAGCATTTTGAAGGATAGGTAATATTTCAAACAGATGGAAAATGGGCTAAAGACATTATACTTGTACTAACTATTCTTATTTTACCACTTTAATAAAAGGCCATTTTTAAAAGCTAACTCTGGTTGGCAAATTGAGGGGGCATATACCAGGGGCTTTAGTACTTGAAAAATATTTCCCAAACCTTCATCATTACCCCATACCCTAATAGTGAAGATACTTTTTGAGTAGCTAAGTAAGGGTTAGAAGACTGAGCCCAGAGTAATGTGAAACAGCAATACAAATTGGCCAGAGAAGAGAGTATGTGGCATAATAATGAAATAAGGCTTGGCTCTTTGTTGCCTATCAAACAGGCCATTTCCCCATGCATGGAATGCATTTCATCTTTATCTCTACCTCAGTCCTAAAGGCTCAGTGTAGGTGCCATCTACTCCACACAGCTTTCCTAGATTTTTCCAGGTGTTAGTATTGTCACACTCTTTTTAGTATTATAATTACTTTCAGTACATGATGTATTTCCTCCTTGTAGAATCTAAGCTCTTTTGAAGGCAGGAACTGTTATGTTTTTAATTTTTCCATCTTGAGTGCATGGTGTCAATAAGTATCTATGGAATTGAATTGAAAACACTGGGTACTTCTAGATTGTATAGAACCTTGAAAGCACACATGAGGATAATATCTATCTGCCTGGGATGGATTAGAAATGGGAAAACATGAAGGTAGGGAACTGGGTATCAAGAAGGCTCTTTTAATTTAGTCTAGTCAGGAAGCATTGATGACACTAGGAAAGATATGAAGATAAAGATGTGAGAGGTTATCAAAGAACAGTTCAAAAAAACATAGCAATTCACTGGTTTTGATAAGAAAGGGAAGAATCAAAGATAATATTCAGGTTATGAGAATGGGTGATTAGGTAAATGTGGGCTGCAGCAAAATTATACAGATGATGACAACCGGAACTTTTAAAACAAAATAATATGAACATAACAACAGAATGGACAAAATACAGAAAAGTCAAGGCAATTACAAAAAAAAAAAAAAGTTGAAGAGAAGTCCCAAAGCAGCGAGCAGTCAGTAAGAAGAGTGTCCAAAAGCTCTGTCTTTTACTCCAATGTTAAAAATTGTTACAACTGACCAAAAAGTATAGATGGAGTACTTATCAAATTTAGGGATGACACAAAGCGGGAAAGAATGATCACACACTGGATGGGAGAATCTAGACTCTAAAGGGTCAGAGCTGGAATAATGTGCCGAACTCAAAAAGATCTTGCTTATATTGGGCATCTGCTTATATGAGTAACACATTATCTCTGCTCAGAATACCAGTAATTCTTTGAGAACATGGACTCTTACTTTTGTCTTTACACCCTAAATGCTCAGTACTTAAATATTTAAAACATAATAAATGTTTAGGATTAAGTGCAATAAAGATAGTTATATCTTACAGGAGTAGGAAAAAAAAAATCAACTGTCCAAATACAGGAGAAAAAAGTTCCTGTTTGGGGGATGGGGGGAAACTAACCACAGTATCTGTGGGCTTGGGTTAATTAAAATATTAAATGTGGAAAAATGTCTATCAGAAAAAGTAAAATGATTTTATGCTGCATTACAGAAACAGTGTCTAGAGTATAGAAAGTAATAATCCCATTATAACAAAGTCAGATCATATCTGAATTTCAGTTTGAAGTGACACATTTGGGAAGGACCTTAATAAGCACCAGTATATTCAAGTAAAAACTATTATGATAGTTGAGGGAACTTGAAATCATATCATAAGAAATTCAAATGAAGAGTGGAAGATGACTTACTTGTTTAAAAGAAACCTTAGGTAGGGATAATGGTTTAAAAAAATTGGGAAAAACTGTCCTATGGAAGAGGGATTGGACTTGCTTGTGACACTTGAACTCAAAAGGGCTACACTAGGATAAATTATGGAAGTTACAGGCAGATTTCGGCTTGAAACAAATTTTTCCCAACAATTTCTCCAAAATTTTGTTTTTTAATTAGTGCCTGACTCTTCATGAACCCATTTGGGGTTTTCTTGTAACACAATCCTACTATACAAAAAGTAAAATAGCTATCTCAGAATAGTAAGAAAAATGTTCAAGTAAAAGCTAGATGACCACTCAAGGAATATTTAGAAGTTCTTTTTTCAGTTAAGGAATTGGATTAGATAAGCTTTGAGATGCCTTTTAACTAAGAAAATCTATGAAATCTAGAGTAACAGATGAAGAAAAATTAGAAAGGACAGAATGGAAAACTGGAAACAGCTGATAAGTAAATATTTGAGCCACTGATCTGAACATCTACTGTGTATTTTGGACTGAGTTTTATTGTTGAGTCACTTGCCATGTCTGATTCTTTGCGGCCTCGCTTGGATTTTCTTGGCTAAGATACTAGAGTGTTTTCCATTTCTTTTCCAGCTCATTTTACTGATGAGGAAACTGAAACAGAGAGGACCGAGTATCTTGTCCACATAGTCACACAGCTACTAAGTGCCATAAGCTGGATTTGAATTTAGCCTTCCTGATTCTAAGCCTGGCACTCCATCTACTATACCACCCAGCTGCCTTGTTTTGGACTATATGAGACAATTATAAAATATAGTTCCTGTTTTCAAATACTTTGCAGGCTGGTTACAAAAATAAGTTCAAATAAAACTTTATACTTGAGTATACCCTTGATAGACACTGTCCTTTGGCAAATCATTTAAATCTCTCAAAGTCCTGGAAAATTCTTGAAGCCATTGATACTCAACTGTTCTGAAGAAATGATCTATTCACACTGGTAAAAAGGAAGATTCCTTATAGGGAGCTATATCTATATACCTATATTTCCCTATACCTAAAATGAGATAGGCTAATATAAAAGGATCAATGAGAAGTACACAAGGCAGAATAAGGTACTAATTTGGGTATTATGAATTATAAGTACTAGAAGTAAAATAATTATGAATATGACATTACAAAAAATTAAATTATGAAATTTAAAATATTCTCAATAAGAATGTAAATAATGGACTGATAAACTTTAATGCAGTGAAGACATTAGAAGAAAAATGAGAAAGGTAAAAACTTCTCACCTCAATTCCTACAGTATGGTGAAGAATGCTAACCAAAAGGACATGCTCCATCATCAGCCTGGCAGGCATCATAGCTTCAGTTACACAAGCATTCATAAGAACATCTGTCAAAGTATCATTCATATCCTTTCTACTGTTCGCCATGTATAGCTCTTCAAGCTGTCCACTTATAGAAGCCATATTAGGTTCACTCAACCTATAGTAAAAATTGTTTCTTTTTAAAAAAAAAATCTTTAAAAATTATAAATTTCACTTATAATTACTTATAAAATTTCTGATACTCTCAAGACAATGAATTTTATTTTTTTGTACTCACAGAGTTTCAAATTCTATTGTTTTAAAAGTTCCTGGATGCAAGTTTAAAATAACCAATAAAACAAAACACCACAACCTTTAATTCCGAGTATTTTTTTCTATTTAAAAAACATTTTTACTTTAGAATGAAAAGCTTACTATAAATAGACTCTAAACAATATAATTAAACTTTCTTTTATTTTTATTTAAGAAATACTTATTAAACCCTTACGCTATTTAGGTACTGAAAATAGATAAAACTCCCTCTGTCATAGTACTTGTATTACACTAGGAGAAATTTTAGCATATTCAATATATTATTCAAAACATATTATTCAAAACAATACATTTCTTACAGTTCATGTTATCAGATATTATTGTAGAAAGAATGCTGTACTGAGGCTAAAATAATGGGATCATTCACTGTCACTTTCTGAATGGTCCTTCTGTTGAAAATGCCTATTCTCCCTTTAGAAGAACAAAGGTCCACAAATAGTCCTTTTCTATTATGTCTTGAGTGCTACAAAGGTGAATTAAAAAATAGCGTTCGTTTAATTTTGTCTTTCACTCTTTTACTTTTGGGAGGTAGAAATTTGACCAGATTTTTTTTTTTTAGTGCAATAGAACTTTCTGAAAGACTGAAGAACCTTATGGACTTATTCTCAGAATGTTTTAAAATGCATAAATAAAATGTATATGATTTCAAAAGGATCTAATCATGCTTAAATAAAATTATCAAAATCTTTTTTTTTTTTGAACAAGGTAATGGACATCTGCTCTAGAATTTAAACTGAGGAGAGAGTTTAAGCTGATTTATTTATTAAAAACAGGATGCCAAGAAGGACTTTGTATCAATATCTTCTTGATTAAAATGAGCTCTAGAATAGAGTAACATATAGAATAAAATCTGGTAGACTTTTTAAGTTTTCCACAAAAAGCAAAACAAAACAAAACAATCCATAAATAATGTTCAATTATTTTTCCCCATTCAGGGTGCTATCCTGTAAGCAACATGTAACCACACTGAACAGGATTGGGTTTTTTTTCCACTAAGGGTGGCCTGGATTTCAAACACCATAAACTCTTTAGCCAGGTCCCATATAAACCATATTTCTTAAAATCTTTGTGGGTGGGAAATCTAAAGTAGAAAGCAACATAATTAATATTATTCCATTTTTATTCTTTCAACGACCCCATCATATCAAAGGAAATTAAGAAGAATTATGTGGACCTTATAACTTAAACATGACAACTTAAAAACAGGAAAGGACAGCAGAATGTTTAGGGCAAGAGTTATATTCCCGGGCAGAGGTGGAAATGCTGGTGCTCTCTAAATCTGAGCCAAAACTATGACTTCTTCAAAAATAGGAGACTTGTAGAGTGGAAAGATCTGGATTTATTCTTACTACTGATCCTAGCTTTGAGATCATGGGCAATACACAACTTCTCAGGAAACTCTATAACATTTACTTAATTAGAGATGACTTAAAACCACACTATTTCTTATTGCCTCCCAGAAAGGGACAAGGCTATTTTCTATCAACCCTTCTCAAAGTAGGTGAAGATGATTTGTGGCATATGATCTACTTTAGGTTTTTTTTTTTTTTGGCTAGAATAGAGGGGAAAAAATAGAGATAAGAACTTTAAGAGAGGAAGATGCAAAGAGGAGGATTCATAGGATGAACAAAATTTGAGAATTCATGGCTTAGAATGTGCTGCTTTCCCTGTGGAAAGTATTCAGTAATGATGTAATCATTTTTCCTTCCTGATGTTTAAAATTTAATTCACTTAAAAGTAATGTTCTTTTTCTCTATGAAGAATGAACAATTTAGCTAATTTCAAGATACAATAGAATCTTCAAGAATTGAGATATATTACCTGTTAATTAGACCTTTCACATTTTTCTTTAACCTTTCTAGTTCTTCTTTCTTTTTGGCATCCACTGTTTCCTCAAATCTTCTCACATGAGGCGGAATATACTTTGTACTTTTACAAAGAACCTAATTAAAAGGATAGAAATAAATTAGTGTGATAAATTTTCTATTATAAAAAAATTCCAAATTCATTTGCAAATTGCCTTTTGTCATAATCCCATTAAAGTATTAAAGAGCTAAAAATTAATGGGAAAGGTTATAAAGACTCACATTTATGTAGTGCCTTAAGGTTTATAAAGGGTATCCCCCACAAAAGCTCTGTGAGGTAGGTCATACAAGTATTACTGTTTCCATTTTACTAAGGAAATTAAAGCTCAGATAAAATGATTTCTCCACAGTGTTACGGAATTTAAGAATCAAAGTTGGGATTCAAATCAAATCTTGATCCTTATTGCAAGTTCTAGATCTATCTACTATAGAGAGGCAAAACAACAAACACGCACTTCGGGCTTTAAAGTTAGGAAACATTTTCCTGCAAATTAAATATTAATTGTCATTACTGACAGTTAAACATAAGATCTTATACAGAGTGGACATCTACTTCTCAACAATGGCCTGTTTCACGTACATGTTAATTAATATCCTTTATTTACCAGCTGGCATTGAGTACACATGAATCCAGTATTAAACCAGATTTAAATGGCACACAGGAGAGATTCTTCCATATCAATAACATCTTAAATGTACTGCATGCACAGCAGTGTTCTGAGAGTACCTTCAGTTCACTAACATAGTTCTAGAGCAAAAATACCTTGAAATAATTTAATATTTGCCCATAAAACCAACACACAAAACCCAAAAATTTACCTCTTGCTCAATAAATTCCCGAATTTATAAACAGGGGCAATCCCTTGTAGAAATATGACTTGGCCACTGCTTTGAGTGGCTGCATCGCCCACCTTTGTCCCTATTACAAAAACCCAAAGGAGAAAACTGTCTTTGGTAATATCCAATTAATTCAACATCAGAAAGTGGTTATCACTTGTTAATAAAAACGACTCATGAAGAGATACCTACCTTGCTACTCTACAAAACACTTGTAACAAAATCCCTAGATGGGGGATTTTGCAGCTGCACTGGGCCTGGAGTTAGGAAGGCCCCATTTCATATCCAGCCCAGACACATGGAACTGGACAAGTTACTTAGTATCTGTCAGATTGTTTCCATAAACAGGGATAATAATAGCACCAATAATAGCACCGACCTCCCTCGTGGTCACGGGAGTCAAATTAAACTACAAAGATCCTGGAAAAAAGTATAGGCATCATTTTTAGGATGATGATGATGCCGTGATCTCTGCGCCTGCCAGAGGGTGATTTCCTCTGCAATTCCCCAGAATTCTGCACGGAGCTTCTCACACGGAACCAGTTCGAATAAGGTTTGGTTTTTCCCCCTCATTTGTTCATTTTCAAAGATTATGAGTGCATTTTTTGGGAGGATGCACCTGGAGAAACCATGACTACAAAGGGCTTGCAAGGTAGATGGGACCAAACACATCCGCGTCCAGACCCTTTCAGAGGCGCGAGTACCGCTCTCCCTAGACGCTGAATTATACCTGCGTGGCGGGACACAAGGCATAACACCCGAGGATTCCCGTTAGGCTGGCAAGCACCCTCAGGTGTTAATGGAGTTAATGGGAAAAACTTACCATTCACTTTTAACTTTTTAATAGTTTAAGAACATGACAAAAAACAACTTACAAACGAATTTAGATTTTTTCTGGTAAAAAAGCTATCTAACTTATTTCTATACTTTTGATTAAGTTCTTCGCAAATACCCCACACATAAAAGGAAGGCTGGTTGAATCGAATACCTTAAAGACGGAGCAACACCCAAACAGGTTATTAGTAAAGGTCACTTGAAACAAAAAAAATGAGGACGACGCCAAGTTCCCACGCTTGGCACCATACCTCATTGGGGGAGCTGTCATCTTCGGGGGAGGAGTCCATACTCTCCGGGTCCGCAAAACGCACTCGCTTTTTCGCCTTTTTCTTTTCGGTTTCTACCCGAGGGTCTGCGTCATCTTCCTCCTTTTTCTCCTCCTCCTCCTCTTCCTCTTCCTCCTCTTCTAGGAGACTTTCCTCCAGAATAGTCTCGTCTCCTTCCTCCTCCTCCTCCTCCTCTTCCTCCTCGTCCCCATCCTCACTGTCCGTCCCCGAGCCTTCATCCGAGCTTCCCCCGGAGGGCAGCGGGACCCCGGTCCCCTCCCCGTCCCCCTCCTCGTACAAGGCGGAGGCGCCGCCGGCCCCCAGCGCCCCGAGAATGTAGTCCAAGCCGTCCCGGACGAAGCTGGACGGCAGCGCCGCGGCGGCGGAGCCATCCTCGCCCTGGCCCTTCTTCCTCTGGCGGCGCTTGCTCAGCCCCAGGCGGCGCTCCAGCTTGCGGATCTCGCGCTCTTCTTCTTCGTTGGCCGCCAGAAGGGCCCGTTTCCGAGCCGCGGCGGCGGCGGCACCGGGCGTCCGGACCTGCGCGGGCTCGCGGAGAGGCCTGTCCTTGGCCGGGGGCGGCGGCGGCCTCTGCGGCTTTCCGGGGGCAGCTGCGCCCGCCGGCCTCTGCGGCTTTCCGGGGGCTGAGGGGGAAGCTGCGCCCGCCGGCCTCTGCGGCTTTGCGGGGGCTGAGGGGGCAGCTGCGCCCGCCGGCCTCTGCGGCTTTCCGGGGGCAGCTGCGCCCGCCGGCTTCTGCGGCTTTCCCGGGGCAGCTGCGCCCGCCGGCTTCTTACTCTTCCCCAGCTGAGCGTCTCCCGGGGCCTCGGCCGCCCCCCCGGCCAGCTGAAGCCGGCGGGCTTTCCTCAGCTGCCGCTTCTCCTTCTTCTGCTCCTTGCGGCGCTTCTTTCCGCCGGGCCGCGGGGCCGCTCGTGGTCGCCCGGCGTGGCCCGCGCCTTCCTCGCCGCCGGGGGCCTTGTCCCCCGCGGCCGCGTGCACGAACTCTTGCACCGCCAGCCGCAGCCGCTTCATCGCGCCGCCGTGGCGGCCCTGGCCGGCTTTGCGTTTCATGGCTCCTTCCTTCGGGGCCACCGGCCCTAGTCCGGACCCGACGCTACCACGCGCAGATGGGCGCCGCCATCTTCATGGCGTCGGAGGCGCTCGCGAGCGGAAGAAGAGCGGCAGGCAGCCGTCCATCCGCGGGGAAGGGGGAGGGCGCGCGTCACAGCGTCACCTCCTGGCGGGAGGGCGAGTGGCCCGGAGGGAGGAAGCCCCGGCTGCTCAGACGGGTCGGACTGAGGCCGGCCTCCCTGACCGAGACTTCCCCGGGCTTTCCGCGGCCACATTTATCGTGGTGGGCAGGACTGGGGGAAGCTCTGTCCCGGAGACAGTAATTATCGTGGGGCGGGGGCCGGGAGAAGGCTCGGGACTGCCACTGACAGCCGGTATTAGTGGGCTGGTGGGAGGCGCTGATGGCGGGCCGGGATCCTCGTCCGGCTTAGGGTCCGCGCTTTAAACCGGGCGGTTCTGGAAGTTAGCCCCCGACCCGGCACCTTCTCAGCGATTGTTATCCAGGGAGGCAGCGGAGGAAAGGAGAGAGGGGGGAAGAAGGAAGGAGAAGGAAAGAGGGAAGGAGCGACAAGAGAAAGAGGAGAGAAGGGAAGGCAGAAAGGAAAAAGGGAGATGGAAGGAAGGAAATCCCCATTTATTAAATAACTAAGATGTACCAACGGTTATGCGAAGGCCTTTACACATACTGTCTAAAGTAATCCTTAAAATAACTCTGGGCAATCTTTAATCCCCATTTTACAGGTCAGGAAACTGAGGCAGCGTGAAGTGTCTTTCTGTTATGAGCCAGAACTTGAATGAAGCAAGGTGTTAAGTCACTGGAATTGAGAGAAACAATGCTTAAGTTTACACCTTTGGGAGTTCACACATTAGCTCACACGTTAGAGTTCACAAGTCAGGAGATTCACAAGTCAGAAGCCCACAATCCCACTCTCTCAGAGGAGGAGTCAACCTTTGGGTTCACACCTTTAAGAGATCATATATAAGGAGCTCCTGGAGTCAGAAGTAAGAGACTTGAAGAGATTGAGAAGTCAGTCAGTCAGTTGAGGGGATTGAGAAGCCCGGCTGCATTTGGGGTGATTATTGATCTGAAATAAAACTAAGGCTGCCTCTAGAAACCTCCCCAAGAAACCTGCTCCCAGAGAACCATCATATTCTAGAAAAAGAAGAGAATACCACATCTTTCCCAGCTATTAAGTGTTTGCATGTAGTTTTGAACGTGTTGGAAAACAGATTCTTCACCTTTTTCTTGTGTGGTGGACCCCTTTGGCATTCTGGTGAAGCCTGTAGATTCTTTTCACAGAGTTATGTTTTTAAGAGCATAAAACAAAGTACATAGGATTAAAGAGGAAACAATGTAACAAACCAGTAATAAATAGCTAAGCAAATACATGACATAATTATCAAAATATTTATCAAAATTTACAGATCCCAGATTAAGAACCCCTTTCTTAGGGAGTTTGGGAAAAATCTTTATAGCCACTTCTTCTCATAAAGGTTTGCTAAGTAAAATATATGGGAAACTGACTCAAATATAACAGCCATGTCTCAAGAAATGGTCAAAGGCTAAGAACAGTTCTCAACAACAGAAATCCAAGTTATCAACCAACAGCCATATGAAAGTAAATTCTCCATAGAAGAGAATAATATAATAGAATGTGCAAATTAAAATAGCTCTGAATTTCGCCTGACACTCTCACCCCCCAAATTCACAAAGATAATAAAAAGACTGACAGTTGTTAGCATTCAGATGTATATCGTGCCTTATTCAGTTTTTCCCCACTAAGTTCTGTGTAATCAGAGTCCTGAGCCAGCATCTCAATTTCCAGTTAGAATTTCATGGTATTTGGATTCACCAAGGATTAATTTGAAGAGAGAGATCTGAATGTCACCTAGATAACCAAGAAAATTCAGCAAACATAAATTCCATGAAACAAAAAACCAAAGTATTGAAATGATTATCAGTATTAATTTGAGGCCTCTTGTATCTTTGTAACCCTCTCCCAGTATATTTAATCAGCACATTTCATCTTGGATCTCAGATATCACAAGTTGTCTGAAACCTGAAAACATCTTTTGGGTATTCTGGAATAGGCCTTCTTCTCAGGGCAGCTCTGAAGAGAGCTCCTCCTAAATGGATTTGTTTTTCTGGTTCCAAGTCACTTGCAAAGAATTCTAGATAACTGTACTAAAATCTGCCAGAAATAAGACTCAGTACAGGTATATGTTGTTTTATTTTACTGTGCTTTATTGTACTTCATGGATACTGCATTTTAAAATATAAATATTTTATTTTTCCCAATTACATATAAAACACATTTTAATGTGTTTCTTAAAATTCTGAATTCCAAATTCTCTTCTTCCTCCTTTCCCCTCCCTGAGAAGGCAATAAATTAGTAATAGGCTATACAACTGTAGTCATGCAAAACAATTCTTTTTTTTTTTTTTTTTTTTAAATTTAATAGCCTTTTATTTACAGGATATATACATGGGTAACTTTATAGCATTAACAATTGCCAAACCTCTTGTTCCAATTTTTCACCTCTTACCCCCCCCCACCCCCTCCCCTAAATGGCAGGATGACCAGTAGATGTTAAATATATTAAAATATAACTTAGATACACAATAAGTATACATGACCAAACCGTTATTTTGCTGTACAAAAAGAATCAGACTCTGAATTATTGTACAATTAGCTTGTGAAGGAAATCAAAAATGCATGTGTGCATAAATATAGGGATTGGGAATTCAATGTAATGGTTTTTAGTCATCTTCCAGAGTTCTTTTTCTGGGTATAGCTAGTTCAGTTCATTACTGCTCCATTAGAAATGATTTGGTTGATCTCTTATGCAAAACAATTCAATATTAGTCATGTTCTAAAAACAAAAACCAAAAAAAGCAGGAAAAATAAAATTTTGAAAAATATGCTTCGATTTGCATTCAGATTATATCAGTTCTTTTCTCTGGAGAAGAATAGCATTTTTCCTCCTTTAAAAATCCTTCAGAATTGCCTTAGATCATCATATTATTGCAAATAGCTAAGTCATTTCACAGTTGATTATCAAATAATACTGCTGTTATGTAGTGTTCTGCTTCTGCTTACTTCACTTTGTGTTGGTTGATGGAAGTATTCAGGTTTTCCTGAGAACATTCTGTTTATTTCAGTCATATACTTAGGTGTCCTTCTGAACTCACTACCCATCTCTCAACCCTCATACCACCTGTTGTCTGGTCCTCCTCTGCAACATCTGCAAGCATCTTAAATACATCTCCTCTCTTCTGACCTTACCACACTTCTCTGGTGCAGGCCCTCATCACATTCTGACTGATTATTGCAGTAGTCTGCTGGTGGGTTTACCTGATTTACATTTTTCCCCACACCAACCCACCATCCAGCCACTAAAATGATTTTCCTAAAGTTTGTCTGATCATGTAGCCTCTCTATTCAATAAACTCTTATCTCTGTACCCCATATACCATCCTCCAGCTAATGGTCTCAATTTCCAATTCTTGGCCACCACAAAACTGCTTTATAAATATTTTTATACATATAGGTCCTCTCCTTTTTCTTTGATCTCTTTGGGATATAGACCTAGTAGTGGTTTTGCTGGGTCAGAAGGTAGTTTGCTAATGCTCTCTTAGCTGCCTAATCCAATGGCCTTTTCTTGATCCTCATTTTCCTTGTCCTTTCTGTACTGTTAATCATTTTCTCCTCCTTGATCTTCCCTTTTTTTAGGTTTTTGGGGCACCACTCTTTCCTGGTTCCTCCTACCCATACAACTTCCTCTCTCTCTTTCCTTTGC